>NW_004444071.1:328774-386951 GCF_000243295.1 Trichechus manatus latirostris | reverse complement strand
AGCCTGAAATGGAAGCGTCCTATACTTACCACCTGAAGGGATTTGAGTGCGAGGGCATCTACAGCTCCCTCACACGGGGCACCATCTCTCGGAAAGGCGACGGTGACGGTAACCAACTGCACAACTCTTACAGAGAAGTGGGGCCAAGGAGGGTCACTCAGAGGAGTCAACCCCGGCTTCAGTCCCAGGAGTTTATTTATAGTCAATACAGCAAGTAGTGAAGCAAATCACAGAACGATGGGCTGGGTGAATAACAATAAGTTTCAGGCAAGGGAGAACGGACTTTAGGTAAACAAGCCAATCAGTAATGGGACAATAGGTTTTGGAAAAACAAGTCATGACAAGTCTCAACATGTTGCGGAGAAGTCTCAACATGTTTTGTGCAGCATATGGGTCTTTGAGAGGCTGAAGTTGTCACTGGTGTAGCCATATTTCAAGGGCACATATCCCCACAATTACCTAGAATATAATTTCTCATGAATCTAAGAATCAGAAAATTTAGCAGCTCTACACTACAAGTGGTTTTAGAAATAACACTTTAAAATTTTAAATTGAATGGTATTTGTTCAACCAAAGTTTCAACTACATAATTTATATCATTGAATAAGTAGGTCAAACAATGTGCAAATAATGTTGGCAAGAGTGAAATAAATAAATAAATAAATAAATGAAAGCAGGGAGTAAATGCATACACTGTTCAAGCTTAAAGTAATTTGTAAGATTTCCTTGCCTTCAACTTACTTCAAGAATCATGAACTTGAAAGTGCCCTGAAGACTTCTGATTCTTGTGGAGTTCAAGAACAATGACTCAAAATGTATGTAGACGATAAGCTCCATTGGAGTTTATCACAGCTGAACAAACAAAAGATTCAAACAGCTCCAGTTAGCAGCCTGTGGAGATGCTGGAAGAAGAGTTAATGTTACAAACAAGATCAGTGCCTCATGGTTTCACTTGAAACACAGGTTTTGATTTTGGTTTGAGTTAAGTAAATGGTCCTAAGTTCTGAATAAAGCTAGAGTCAGAATTAGAGATAAAAACAGAGAGAGAGAGGAAAAAAAGAGACTGAGGCAGAGGTATGACAGACAGTAAGAGAGTGAGAAAGAATGAGATGAGAATTGCACTGTCCAATAAGATAGCCACTGGCCACAGGGAATTATTAAAATTTAAATAAATTAAAATTAAATAAAATAGAAAATTCAGTTCCTCAGGCACACTAGACACTTTTACTATGCTCAGTAGCCACATGTGGCTAGTAGCTACCATATTAAGATATTGCTGATATACGACATTTTCACTGTCTCAGAAAATTCTTTTGGGAAGAGCTGATATAGGAAGCCACAGATAAATGAAAAACCAGAGATGAATTTAGAGTCTTAAAATGAGTGAAGAGAAACAGAGAGATTTTGAGGGTTAGAAGTAGATATTAGAGAGCTAAAGAGATATAATTAATCCGGAAAACAAAAATGTTTCAAATAATTGATTTCTTAAGGGAAAAAAAAAAGATAGATTAAGAAAGAATAGGATACAGCGATAACGTTAGCAGAAAAAGTCCAACAGCCAACAATCACATAACTTGTGATTAAAAAAAAAAAATCATGACTATCATCAAAACATGCATGATATTCAGAATTTAAGCAACTGATTATGAAAAAGAGGGTCATAGAAATTATAAACTGAGTACCAAAATTATTTTCGATTGCAGTCTTTTGACTTTTTGAAAGTACCTACCATTTTTAAATTTCAGATTTGCTCACCCTTCCTCTTCTCATTTTTGCATGAAATAGAATAGCTGCATTAATGAGGCAGTAAGTAAGGGGGAAAAAAAAGAAACGAGAATATGGGAAAATAAAAGCTAAAGTATTTTAAACATGAACTAAAAAATTTTAGAATAACTTATTTTTAATGTACTTCAGTGTTTCTTTTATTATGAAAAAATGAATTATGAAATTTATATAGGTTCTTATTTTTAACAAGAAATTTTCTAATATTAAGAAATGTAATGAATAAATAAAGGGCAATTTTCTGGATACAGTGTAGTAAGACAGGTTTGTTCTTCTAGCATATTCAGTATTCTTCACAAACACCACAATTCAAATGCATCAATTTTTCTTCAATCTTCCTTATTCATTGTCCAGCTTTCACATGCATCTGAGGGAACTGAAAATACCATGGCCTGGGTCAGGCAAAACTTGGTGTAGTGGCAAAGCATTTGGCTGCTAACCAAAAGATTGGCAGTTCAAATCCACCAGCTTCTCTTTGGAAACCCTATGGGACAGTTCTATTTTGTCTTATAGGGTCACTAAGAGTCGAAATTGTCTCAATGGCAATGGGTTTGTTTTTGTTTTGTTTTATTTGCCCAATGCAAAATACCCTTTAAGATCTTGACTCTTGCTTCCATGGGCATTGATTGTGGATCCAAGTAAAATGAAATCCTTGACAACTTCAGTCTTTTCTCCTTTTATCATGATGTTGCTTGTTGATGCAGTCACGAAGATTTTTGTTTTCTTTATGTTGAGGTGTAATCCATATTGAAGCCTGTAGTCTTTGAACGTCAACAGTAAGTGCTTCAATTCCCCTTCACTTTCAGCAAGCAAGCTTGTGTCTTTCTGCATAACAAAGATTGTTAATGAGTCTTCCTCCAGTCCTGATGCTGAGTTCTTCATATAGTCCATCTTCTCAGATTATTTGCTCAGACTACAGATTGAACAACTATGGTGAAAGGATACAACCCTGATGCACACCTTTCCTGATTTTAAACCACACAGTATCCGTTTTCTTTTTGAACAACTGCTTCTTTGTGTATAGATTTCTCAGGAACACAATTAGGTACTCTGGAATTCCCAGTCTTTGCAATGTTATTTATAATTTGTATGATCCACACAGTGAATTCCTATGCCTAGTCAATAAAACCCAGGTAAACATCTTTCCGGTATTTTTTGCTTTCAGGTAAAACCATCTGATATCAACTATGATATTCCTCATTCCACGTTCTTTTTTGAATCTGGCTTGAATTTCTGGCAGTTTCCTGTGGATGTACTGCTGCACCTGTTTATGAATTATCTTCACCAAAAGTTTTAATGAAAAGGAACAGCTGCAAACATCCATTAATAATCAGAACATGGAATATATGAAGTCTGAATCACGGAAAATTAGAAGTTGTCAAAATGAAATGGAACACTTGAAGACTGATATTTTGAGTTTGGTAAGCCGAAATGAACTGTTATTGACCGTTTTGAACTGAGCAGTCATATAGTGTACTGTACAAGGAATGGCAAATTGAAGAGGAAGAGCACCACATTTATGGTCAAAAAGAACATTTTAAGATATATCCTGAAGTACAATGTTGCCAGTGACAGGATAATATCCATGCACCCACAAGGAATACCAGTTAATATGACTATTATTCAAGTTTGTATACTAACCACTAATGACAAACACGAAAAAATTAAAGATTTTTGCAAACTTCTGCAGTTTGAAATTGATCAAACATGCAATCAAGAAGCATTGACAATTACTGGTGACTGGAATGTGAACATTGAGAACAAGAAGGATCAGAAGAAGAAAATTGAGAACGAGAAGGCCTTGGTGATAGAAACGATGTCAGAGATTGCGTGTTAGAATTTTGCAAAACCAATGACTTATTAATTGCAAATACCTTCTTCAACAACATAAATGGCTACTATACACATGGACCTTGCTGGATGGAATACACTGGAATCAAACTGACTACCTCAGTGGAAAGAGATCATGGAGACCAATATCATCAGACAGAACAAGGCCAAGAGTCGACTGCCAAATAGATCATAAATTGCTCATATGCAAGTTGAAATTGAAGCAGAAAAATTACAAAAAGTGCATGGGAGCAAAAATACAGCCTTGAATGTATGCCACCTGAATTTAGAGACCATCTTAAGAGTAGATTTGTTGGACTCAACATTAATGACTGAAGAACAGACAAGTTGTGCAATGATTTCAAGGACATCATATATGAAGAAAGCAAGAGGTCATTAATAAGACTGGAAGGAAAGAAAAGACCAAAATGGATGTCAGAAAAGACTCTGAAACTTGTTTTTGAACTTAGAGTAGCTAAAGGGAACAGAAGAGATGAAGCAAAAGACATGAACAGAACATTACAAAGGGTGGCTCTAGAAGGCAAAGTTATATATTATAATGAAATATGCAAAGACCTGGAGATACAAAACCAAAAGGGAAGAACACACTCAGTATTTCTCAAGCTGAAAAAACTGAAGAAAAAATTCAAGCTTCAAGTTGCAATATTGGATGATTCTACACGCAAAACACTGAACGATGCAGGAAGAGTCAGAAGAAGATGGAAAGAATACACAGAGTGACTATACCAAAAAAGAATTGGTCGACTTTCAAACATTTCAGGAGGTAGCATATGATCAAGTACCAATGTTACTGAAGGAAGAAATCCAAGATGCACTGAAGGAACTGGCAAAAAAATAAGGCTGTAGGAATTGACTGAACACTAATTGTGATGTTTCAGCAAACAGATGCAATCCTGGAAGGGCTCACTTGTCTATGCCACAAAATTTGGAAGACAGCTACCTGGCCAACTGACTAGAAGAGATCCATATAAGTGTCTATTACAAACAAAAGTGATCCAACAGAATGTGGAAATTATTGAATAATAATCATTAATATCACATGCAAATAAAATTTTGCTAAAGATAATTCAAAATGGTTTTCTTTATGTTGAGGTGTAATTCATACTGAAGGCTGCAGTCTTTGATGTTCATCAGTAAGTATCAAGTCCACTTCACTTTCAGCAAGCAAACCTGCTTATCACAGGTTATTAATGAGTCTTACTCCAATCCTGATGTTGCATTCTTCTTCATATATTCCAGCTTTCAGATTATTTGCTCAGTATACAGATTAAAGGAGTCTTGGAAGAAGTACAGCCAAGATGTTCCTTAGAAATGAGGATGGTGAGACTTCATCTCACTTATTTTGAATAGGCTATCAGAAGGGACCAACACTTGGAGAAGGACTTCATGACTGGTAAAGTAGAGGTTCAGCAAAAAGAGGAAAATCCTCAACGAGATGGATTGACACAGTGGCTGCACCAATGGGCTCAAATATAGCAACCATTGTGAGGATGGTGCAGGACGGGCCAATGTTTCATTCTGTTACACATAAGGTCGCTATGAGTTGGAATCTACTTGATGGTATCTAACAACAACAAGAAGACTGGAGTAAGAACACAAAATTTGGAAGGAGAATTCACTTAACTTACCAACTTAAGAATTCACCACTTAGGAAGATTTTGATAAAAGTGTATAAGTACTTTAAACAGCACTTTCCTAATTTTTAAGTTAATATCTAGCTTACTTAACTCACCTTTACACATTTATAGTTTATGTAGATCTATATATTAACATTTATATATTTATGAGCATTAAATAAGAGCAACAGATATTACAGAGAGACATTTTATTTGCATTTAATAGATATTTAGTGAAAGTTAATCTGAAAGGAATAATTTACTTATCACGGTCTCTAGGGATTATGTTGGGAGCTGATTTGTTTTCCATATTGTAAAATCTCAGAAAGAGGAATTCCATGAGGAAAATGCCACTTTCTATGATGATGGTAACTATAAAAACATCAAGCCTCAAGGGAAAAAATAACTTTAGAGATTCTGTGAATAGCTGTGCAGTAGAAAATATGATTCAATGCTGAAGAATATAAGATGCCTCTTTCATGAAAAAGAATCCAATTATATGCAAAGAGTGATGGTTATTATTGCAAAGTAAGGAATTTGGAAATTATCATTATATTTTTCTTCTCATTCTGTATTTTGAGAGAGTTTATATATACTATCCTCTTCACTTTCAATTTAGTAAAATAAATAGTCATATAAAATGAGGTGTCAAATAATCCTGAAACAATATGCTGACATTTTTGGTTGTTAAAGTCATGGAAGAACTTCTAATTCCAAAATCGTTTTCAATTCTTATCTAAGTGAACCAACCTCTCTGCAAAATTCCCCACTCTTCAGTTGTTACACATTTGGAAACTTTTTACCCATTTGGTTTTTGCTACATCAAATAATCATATTACAGCTATGGCTTTTTCTTCTCAGTTTTCTTAAGGGTTCCTCTTAGTTACCCTTAAGCATCACGCCGTTAACATTGTTCCAATCTACCTATATCCCTTTCTTGATGATGTTATCTACTTTAGATGTTGATTACTCCTCCAAGTATACTTTCAGTTCAAAACAATCCTGTCTTTTAGGTTAGAACAACCCTCTGAATTCTGACATGCATTTCAACTGACTTCTAGATTTTTTCACATAGATGCAATGATTTTGGAGCTAACCACATTATCTTCTTCCCATAAACCTGATTTTCTTGTCCTTTCCTGTTATTCCCACTTTTTCTGTTGCCTTACCTTCCCGTAATCTCTCCAACTGGGATTGATGTCCTGCTTTTATGTGTTTATACTCACAGAACTGGATATTTGTGGAATTATTGGCAATCCCATTCTGACATTCAACATACTGTCCTCTTGTACTGTGTCATCCTCTTAAACGACTTTGACTCCCTTTGAGCTCCCTGAAGTAGAGAATATCTTACCAATTTTTTTTTTTTTTTTAATTTCTAACCCCTAGGCAGTTCTTGGGATAGTCATTAAATATTTTGGGGACCAGTAGGTTGGCATTTAATAAAGACCAAGGTAACTGTGTTACTATTAAAAAAAGTATCTAAGAAGAGGAAATTAAAAATGATGAGATCTAGGACATAGAGAACAGACCAAGATGGAGGAGTAAGAAGCTCTGTGCTAGCAATTCCCAGAGAAACATCAAAAAACAAGCAGAAAGTTTCAGAAACAAACTTTTTAGAACTCTGAAAAATAGTAAAACGTTTCTTGTTGGTTCAAAAAAAAAAAAAGACCACTTCAAAATGGTAGAAAAACTTTGTGTGTTATTTACTTGACATGTCCCGCTCCCTCCCTGGCTTGATATCCGGCCTGAAGATAGCAGCCTATGTTCCCAATGTTGGGCTCTGTATCCTAGTTCCAGACGAGGCAGAACAGAACAGAACTTGCTATTGAGTTTCTTTGTTCTGCCTTTCCTGTTGGGCGGCTACCTAAAGTACTAAAGCAAAGCAATTTTCTCTTTTTCATCTAACTCAACATAATGTAGATGGAAAAGCAGCAGACATTGTCCGAACACTGTAAGGTGATAGATCAACTTGTATCCACCTTGAGCAAAATACTGCGATTGTGATATACAATGGACTTTTTATGGACTGAAGGCAAACCTGAGGAGAGCATTTCTTTAGGAAACTAGGGTATTCAAAAAACACATTCATATGAAGAAATGTGGATAGTTACACATCTGCCAGAGGAACTGTGGTGGTGCAGTGGTTCATGTGCTTGATTGCTAACTGGAAGTTCATACCCACCAGTAGCTCTACAAGAGAAGGATGAGGAACTCTGCTTCCATAAAGATTTACAGACTTGGAAATCCTATGGGGAAATTCTACTCTGTGCTATAGGTTCACAGTGAGTCAGAATTGATGGCAATGTGTTTGGTTTTTATGCCTGCCCAAGGCAAGATGCATGCTCAAAATAGACATGAGAAAACACTAAGTTTTTACCTTGAGCAGATATCTAGTTTTAACATAAGCCTGGATAAGTGTTGAAGGGGTGCCCCAGCACAGAGCCAATCTGCAAAGACTGGTAGAAGTATGTTTTCTCTGTTTCTTTCTTTTTTTTTTTTTAATTTTTATTTGTTTATTTTTCTTTTCTCTCTCTTTGCCTCTTCTTTTCTTTCTTTCTTTCTTTTTTACTCCTGGTGTTCAAGCTAATCTCTGTAAAATCACTAGCTGAACACCAGCTAAAGGAACAGAGACTTCAGTGACCACACATGACAAGGAATGCAGTCTTTGCAAAAATAGATTGGAAGAATCGCTAAATCAATGGACTACTACAGCCTTCAACAATTAAAAAAAAAAGCACATCCTGAGGAATGAAGAAAATATGATTTACAAAGTTAACACCTTATAATATTCAAATTTCCCATTTTAAACAACAACAAAAAATCTTACAAGGCATGCAGAGAAATAGAAGAGAATGCCCTATCCAAGTGAACAAAATAACAGAAATCGTCCCTGAGGAATTCCAAACATTAGGTTTACTAGACAAAGACTAAAAGACAATTAACTTAAATATGATCAAAGAGCTAAAGAAAAACATGGACAAAGAACTAAGGTAAATGAGGGAAACAATGCATGAACAAAATTAGAATACCAATAAAGAGATAATAATTTTAAAAAAAGAAACCAAACAGAAATTCTGGAGCTGAAAAGTACAATAACTGAAATGAAAAATTGTCTAGAGTTCAACAGCATATTTCAGCAGGCAGACGAATCGGTAAATATCAAGAAGTGACATTTGAAATTATCCAGTTTGAGCAGCAGAAAGAAAGAAGAATGAGAAAAGTAAACTGAGCCTAAGGGAAGTGTGGGATTCCATAAATCTGACCAACACATGCATTATGAATGTCTCTGAAGGAGAAGAGAGAGACGAAAGGGAAGTAAGAATAGTTTTAAATAAGGCAGAAAAAAAAAACTTCCCAAATTTAATGAAGGTTATTAATCCTACATATCCAAGAAGCTCAACAAACTCCACATGAGGTATGATCAAAGAGATTCACACTGAGACGCATTATAATTAAATTGTTATAATGTAAAGAGAGAATTTTGAAAACAGCTGATTTTTCATCACAAACCATGGAGGTCAGAAGGCAGTCGGATAGCATGTTTAAAATGGTCCAAAAAAACCTCAAACTATCAAGTAAAAATTCTGTATCTGCTAAAACTGTGCTTCAAAAATGAGGGAGAAATTTCGACATTTCCAGATAAACAAGAGCTGTGGGATCTTGTTACCACTAAATTTGTCCTACAAGAAATGCTAGTGGGAGTTCTTCAGGTCAAAATTTGAAGACACTAGACAGTGACTTGAAGCCATATAAAGAAATAAAGATCTGTGTGAAAATAATTAAATGGACAAATATAAAAAGAGCCAATGTTATTGTATCTTAGGTTTGTAACTAAATGCTTTATGTCTTACATGGTTTTAAATAAAAATAATTATAAATCTTTGGTATTGGGTATAAAGTATATAAACATGTATTTTATGAAAATAACACAAAGAGTGGGTTGGAGTACTATAAAAACAGAATTTTGTATGTTATTAAAGGTAAGTGTGTATCAGTTCAAACTGGATTGTTGTCAAGTTAAAATGTTGAATGTAATCTCCATGGTAACCACAAACAAACTCTTAAAAATATACAGAAAGGAAAATAAGAAATAAATGAAATGGTTCACTACCAAAAAATCAACTGAACACAAAATAAGACAGTATTGGAGTAATGGAGGAATAAAAAATATATGACATATAGAAAATGAATAGCAAAATGGCAAATGTAAATCCTACTGATTAGTAATAACTTCAAATAAAAATGTATTAAACTCTCCAATCAGAAGGCAGTGAGTGGTATAATGAATAAAACCATCATAAAGGCTCATTAACAAAATCACTATAAACTTACAGTTACGCATACATCCCATTTAGTCCCATCTGAAAACAATGGCAGCAATAACTTAACAAGGACTGATATTTAAACTTCTTTTTTCAAAATTGCTTTTTTTTGCCTTAATTATTTCCTTTATTTAGGTTTAGAATTCTTGAAGGAAAAATAAGAAGTAATTTTTACTCTACTAATGTATCCAATTTGTAAAATTTAAAGCATTGATTAGTTATTGTTTATTTTCTACTAAAACTGGCTAAGGAAACACAGAAAAAGTGTTTTTCTTTAATGTTATAATGAGAATAAAATCTGTAATTATGGCATAACTAATACATATTATTATGTTTACCTAGATCTCCCCCTTCCCCCAGAAAAGTCCTCCCTGCTATTCTGGAAACTTTTCTTTATTACAATGTATGTAAACAATAGTCTTTCTTTGGATAATAGAACTGACACTTTAAGATTTCACCTGTGACCTGTCCTCTACCATATGTTGGTGATTACAATTTGTGTTTGTGCAGCCTGTTTTCATATACACAGCCTTGAAAATGGAAGAAACTGGCCTTGGTCCAGGAAAACAAAGTGTGTGAAAAAATAAGAGCAGACAAGAAATAGAGTTTGAAAGGAATGAAATCTTTGGTTTTCGTTCACCACTTTGGTTTTCCTGAGAGATTCAGGAATCTTTATTATTCCTCACTCTTTTGTACTCATCTAGCATGAGGTGGCATTTTGCTAGCTTCTATGGGAAGAGTTCTTAAAAATGTTAAACATTTTTTTTTAATTCCAGAGAAAATTACACTATATAGGCCATTTAAAAGGGCAAAATAAATCAATGTAATTAGTATACACAGATGTTTTGCTGCTTGAAAGAGATAAAACCTATTATCCTGAGCAAAAGAAAAAAAAATTAGTACCTTCTCTACTGCCCAAATAACCCAAATAACCACTCCTCTGTTGCAATTGCTACTATGTGGCTGCCACAATTTTGTCCCTAAAGTATGTACCCTGTATTAGTAGCTCTTTCTGTATATACCCGTTTGTGGTGACTTTTTCAGAGGCAGGACAGGATGTGATTGAAGGGGGCAAGTAATGTCTTTTTACATGTGAAAGGTTGATTCTCTTGAGAAACACTAAGTGTAGGGACAAATGCAGTCAACACTCTAGTCCACAAGAATGGTGAAGATTTTAGTTTGTCAAGAAGACAAACTAATAGTTATTAAAATAGCAATTAAGTAAGGATGAAAATTATTTTTATCACCCTCCAACAGAATGCCATAAATGCATACTAGATGAATACAAGAAAATGTGCTTGGAATTTTGACACACATATCTCCTCCAGATATGAATGTATCAGAGGATACTAACGAGATACATTTTGTAGTGGAACTACAGAAATCTATTGGTGGTTTTTCTTTTGCTTTAGTATAGTTCTTTTTTTTCTTTGTCTACATATTGTCAAGTATTTTAATATCTAATTAGACAAATAAGCAAAAAAATAAAAACAAAATAAATTTGCTTCAACCTGTATTATTTGTCATTAACTTTCTCTCGATCAAAATCCTGGAAGCCTGGACCCTTTACTCAAACTTCTACTTCTCTGAAATGTAGTGGCCCCTTAAAATTCATATACTCTCATGACTTTTAAAGTTAGGATACTTTAAAATACAATGTGGCAGGATAATTGTTTTTACTCCCTTTATTCTGCTATCTCCCTTGCATTTTATCTTAGATCTCTGTTATCTCATCTCTGCCTAATTTAAATTAATTCTATCAACCCATTCATTAACTTGGCACTTTCCTGTGAAATTTTCAAATTTGTCTCTCCTGACATTGAATTACATGTCAAACTATACTTTCTTTCTTTATCCCTGTATCTGACTGGGATCATTTTCCTTCTCTATATGTAATTTCTATGTAGTGTAGATATGCTGGTGAAGAATTATCTCCATTTTTGTTTGAAAATATTGTAAATTATGTTCACTGTCAAAGAATATTTTCACTGTTTATAGAATTCTAGGTTAGTTATTATTTTTTATTGCTTTAATGATGTAATTCCTTTTTCTCTGGATTCCATTGATTTTGCTGAGAAGACAGTAGTAAGTTTTATTGTTCCTTATTAAAAACCTTGTACCTTTATTCTACAGATTTATTTTAAAAAAGAAAAGATTTCTAGGTTTGTCAGAAGATTTATTATGATGTAATTTTCTTTGTGTTCCTTCTGCTTGGTGCACAGAGCTTCTTTAATCTGTGTTTTGGTATCTTTCTTCAATTTTAGAAAAGGCATGGTTAGTATATCTTCAGATATAGCTCTGTTGCCTTTTCTTCTCTTTTTTCCCCCTAGAACTCAAATTACACGCATGGTAACTATTTTAACTGCATTGTACTTGTCTATTATGTTCATTTTGTATTGCTTTATTATTTTTCTGTTTGTCTCAGATTACATATTTTCTCATACTGGGCTCAGAATAGGATAACCAGTAACCCTGAAGACAGGTAAAAATAACTGGTCACTAGTGGAATATAAAATAAAATAAAAGAATGAGAACCAAAGCAGAACAGAGCATCTCTGATATCTGCTAAAATGTCACATGGTCTCCCAGAGGAAGAGAATAAAGTTAAAATGTCATATCTATTTGAAGAAACAGAGGATGAGAATTTTCTAAATAGATGAAATACAGTAACCTATATATCCAAGACGTTTAGTAAAACTCCAAGCAAATTAAATATGAATAAAATTACACTTAGGCAAGTCATCAAAAAAATTCTGTAAAAAAAGAGATAACGAGCAAGTCTTAAATCCAGTCCAGAGAGAAGTTCTCATTGCATACAATAAAGCAATGAATTAATGATAGATGATTAGAGAGGGGGAAAAAAAAATGTAGCCAGAGAAACGCCATCTTTAAAGGGCAGAAAGAGAATAAATATATATAATTACCAAAATACAATTTTAAATTCAATAAAAATGTTGGTTTATGCGCTAATGGACCACAGTTACAATTGCCTCCACCAGACTGAACCCAGCACAAATACATAGTGCCTGGCTACCACCACTGATTGCTCTGACTGGGATCACAATAAAGGATCCCAGACAGAGCTGGAAAAAAATGTAGAACAAAATTCGAACTCACAAAAAAAAGATCAGACTTACTGGTCAGACAGAGACAGAAGAAACCCTGAGAGTATGGCCCCAGACACCTGAGAGTATGGCCCCTGACACCCTTTTAACTTAGTACTGAAGTCACTCCTTAGGTTCAACCTTCAGCCATAGATTGGACAGGCACGTAAAACAAACAATAATGCAAGTAGCTCAACCATGTATACAAGACTAAATGGGCACACCAGCCCAGGGGCAAGGACAAGAGGGCAGGAGGGGACAGGTAAGCTGGATGAATGGAAATGGGGAACCGAAAGTAGAGAAGGGGAGAGTGTTGACTTGTCATGGGGTTGGCAACCAATGTCACAAAACAATGTGTGTATTAATTATTTAATGAGAAACTAATTTGTTCTGTAAACCTCCATCTAAAGCACAAACAAAAAAAAAATTGCTTTAAATTTTTAACATAGTTTAAAGGACAGTTCCAGAGAAAATCTGAGAGTATTTTTTACAGTACAGATATTACAGTAAATATTAAAGAAGTTATTTGAGCAGAAGGGAAAAACTAAAAGATGGAAAGCCAGATTTAAGGAACAAATAATGAAGAACACTAAAAAATGACTATTTCTTGGCAAATATAAAATATAATTGCTTGGATTTATTTTTTATATTCAGAGTTTTAAAATTATTAAAAGGCGAATGATTGTTTAAAATGGAACAAAGTAAAATATAAGACAAGAAGATTTTACTGTTATAAGGTTCTTAAAATGGTCATGATTTACTGTTGTTGTTAGATTCCATCCAGTCAGTTCCGACTCACAGTGACCTCATGTACAACAGAACAAAGCACTGCTGGGTCCTGCACCATCTCCACAGTCGTTTTTATGCTTGAGCCCATTGTTGCAGCCACTGTGTCAATCCATCTCACTGAGAGTCTTCCTTTTTTTTCGCTAACCCTCCATTTTACCAAGCATAACGTCCTTCTCCTGGTACTGATCCCTCCTGATAACATGTCCAAAGTATGTGAGACTCAGTCTTGCCATCTTTGCCTCTATGGAGTCTTCTGGTTGTACTTCTTCCAAGACAGATTTGTTTGTTCCTTTGGCAGTCCATGGTATATTCAATATTCTTCTCCAATACCATAATTCAAAGGCATTAATTCTTCTTCCGTCTTCCTTACTCATCATCCAGCTTTCACATGCATACGAGGTGATTGAAAACATTATGGCTTGGGTCAGGCTCACCTTAGTACTTAAAGTGACGTCTTTGCTTTTTAACACTTTAAAGAGGTCTTTTGCAGCAGATTTACCCGATGCAATGGGTGTTTTGATTTCTTGACTGCTGCTTCCACGGGTGTTGATTGTGGATCCAAGTAAAATGAAATTGTTGACAACTTCAATTTTTTCTGTTTGTCACGGTGTTGCTCTTTGGTCTAGCTGTGAGGATTTTTGTTTTCTTTATGTTGAGGTGTAGTCCATACTGAAGGCTGCAGTCTTTGATCTTTATCAGTAAGTGCTTCAAGTCCTCTTCACTTTCAGTAAGGAAGATTGTGTCATTTGCATAATGAAGGTTATTAATGAGTCTTACTCCAATCCTGATGCCCTGTTCTTCACAGAGTCCAGCTGCTCGGATTATTTGTTCAGCATACAGATTGAGTTAGTATGGTGAAAGGATACAACCCTGATGCACATCTTTCCTGACTTTAAACCACACAGTATCCTCTTGTTCTGTTCGAACAACTGACTCTTGTTCTATGTATAGGTTCCTCACGAGCACAATTAAGTGTTCTGGAATTCCCATTCTTTGCAATGTTATTCATAATTTGTTAGGATCCACACAGTCGAATGCCTTTGCATAGTCAATAAAACACAAGTAAACATAGCTCTAGTATTCTCTGCTTTCAGCCAGGATCCATCTGACATCAGCAATGATATCCGTAGTTCCACATCCTCTTTTGAATCTGACTTGAATTTCTGGCAGTAACTTGCTGATATACTGCTACAGCTGCTTTTGAATGATCTTCAGCAATATTTTATACGTCTGTAATATTAATTAAAATGTTTGATAATTTCCACATTCAGTTAGATCACCTTTCTTTGGAATAGTCATAAATACAGATCTCTTCCAGTTGGTTGACCAGGTAGCTGTCTTCCAAATTTCTTAGCATAGATAGGTCACATGGTGCTCCATAAAACAGCTTTCAATAAATTTAAACAAATAATTATGCAGAGTGTGTTTTCTGACCCTTGTTTATTTCCTACATTCTTTTGTGTAGGTCCAGTTTTCTGTCTGATATCACTTTCTTTTTGTTTAAAAAAACTTCCTTTGACATTTCTTTTAGTGCAGATCTCCTGGAGATGAATTATCTCAGGTTTTGTATCTTTGAAAAATATTTCTTTTGTTTTCATTTTAATTGATATTCTGACTAGGTGTAGAATTCTATGCTGTGAATTATTAAAGGGAAGGGGAGCAGGAGTGCGAAGAGCTTTGCATTATTTGTAGTTTTGACATTTATGAAGGGAGTTTAGGAAAGGAAGGGGAACTAGATAGAAAGAGCCTCAGATGGCAGTGCAGCTCTTAGAAAGTATTGGTCAGTGTTATGAGAGCTTCCAAGCAAATATAACCTTTGCAGGAGTCACATTAAAAAAAAAAATGTTGCTGTCTAGTCCATTCTGACTCATAGCGACCGTATAGGACAGGGTAAAACTGCCCCATAGATTTTCCAAGGAGCAGCTGGTGGGTTCCAACTGCTGACCTTTTGATTAACAGCCGTAGCTCGTAACCACTGAGCCATCTAGGTTCCATATTGGGTAGTCACATATTGGGTAGGAATATCCTGGACCCAGTACTTCCACCATGTTCAGTCATTGCCTGGGAGGTCTTGACACAATGCTCTGGTATATTATATTCCATTCATTTTTGAGGCATGCAATATTCTTTCACGTCACTAAGGGTATTATAGTAGTATTTTTATTCCAAGTATAAATGTTGCTTGGTTCAAATTGTTTTCTTCTCTTAAGTTGCTCTAGTTCCTGCCATTCATGTTAGTTGCTTTCTTGGTGACCTTGATCTATCCTTTCACGTGTAAGGTAAAACCACCCAAACCAAACTCGTTGCCATCAAGTCAATACTGGCTCACAGACTTACTCAAAAAGCAAGTTCAACTAACTGTGTATGTAGGGGAAACTTGTGCATGGTGTTGCTCACTGTAGGATGATCTCGCTGGCACTTATCATTGTGGAAATCCCTGCTGATAGCGTTTTTAGGTTTTACATTTTGCTCATTTTTTCTCTGACTTTTCATGTTGTTGTTGTTGTTTGCTGCCATCGAGTCAATTGACTCCTAGTGATCCTGCGTACAATAGAACGAAACACGACCAGGGCCTGCACCAACCTCGCAATCGTTTTTAGGTTTGAGCCCATTATCACAGCCACTGTATCCATCTATTTCATTGAAGGTCTTCCTCTTTTTCACTAACCCTCTACTTTACCAAGTATAATGTCCTTCTTCAGGGACTGGTCTCTCCTGATAACTTGTCATACGTTTTAAAAAAGATAGAGCCTGTCTCCTGCCTAAAGGGTGAACCCATGTTTTCCAGTCAGAATGCCAAATGGTGGAAAAAGGCTTTAAAAAAAAAACCTCTTTCATCAAGTCCATTCCAACTCATAGTCACCCTCTAGGACAGAGTAGAACTGCCCCATGGGGTTTGCAAGGAGTAGCTGATGGGTTCGAACTACTGACCTTTTGGTTAGCAACCATAGCTCTTAACCACTGTGCCACCAGGGCTCTTTCGAACCTGTTGCCAACTCATGGTGACTATATTTAAAAAAAAAAAAAAAAAAGGCTTTGGGTATCAATTAACTTCCTGGTGAATATTTTGGTCTCCCTACCTAACAATATTTTTTATCCAAGGTGAGATACCTTCTGTTTTACTCTTTCTAGACTATAAGCGTTCACTTTTGCTTTAAGTAAGAGAGCTGCAGTCTCCTGCCTGCTTGAGCAGGTAAAGAATACTTAGGTATGACTTCTTCTCATTATACTTTCAACCAATCTGCCTGCTTCTAAATTCGCCTTTCTTAATGTTGCAGCTTTTATCACCACAGATTACTATAGATTCTGTTGGGGTATATTAGCTTCCTTCTTGGTTTTCTCCACTGCTAAATTAAGATGCTATCCTCACAAGTTTACTGCATTTAACTAGTACATACTGTTATCTCTTTTATCATTTTTAAACAGTTAGGCTATATATGTGTGTGTGCAAGCATATGTATTTCTTTCTTTCTTTTTTTTCTTTTTGGTGTCCTCAAATTTCATGTTCTTGGGGCTGATTTGAGATTTTCAACCTAGTAACTCGAGTTCTCCCAGTGCCTGTGACTGCTGACTTTCACTTACTGTGAATTTTATAATTTCTAATTTTGAACTTGTGAGCTCATCTTAATCTGGCCTTTGATTGTCCCCTTTGTAGATCCTATGTGGACTAATATATCCCTGCAAAGCAATTTTACATTTGATTTGTAGACTCCTCAATGTTTTCATCACACCAGGATCATTTTTAATTGCTACTTTCTCAGCTTGGAATATCCTCAAATTATGAGCATAGTGAAAATTTTGTGTTCAAACATGTCAAAGTTGTAAGCCTATTCTTTTGATTTCTTGTGAGATTTTTTTTTCCCCACACACAAAGTCATAGCATAGGCAAGCTTAATTTTCTCTGGTGACAGATGTAATTAGTTCCCTTATCACTCATGCTAAAGGATTTGATGGTACCTACTCTCCAGGAGTTATGTAGGTCTGAAAACCCAATACTCCAACCACTACTAATTCAATAACTGCACAAAGCTACTGCAGTGTCATTTTATTTACCTGTCTCTTTAGTTCTCAGCACAGTCTTCAGTTCTGGTATCTAGATTTTCCCCTTCTCTTTTTGCAAAGCTCCATATAAAGTTTTTACAAGTATCATATTTCATCCAGAAAATCTAGTTTTTCTCTGTCAGGAGGAAAGGTAAATAATTGTAATTGCATTACTCTAGCCCACCATATATTAGAAGTAATGTTATAAAGAAATTCACATGTATTTATATTTTTATAAGTAATAATATGTTCATCAAGATGTTGCTGTTAGTTGCCATCAAGTTGGCTCTAACTCCTGATGACCTTATGTATAAGAGAACAAAACTTTACCCAGTAAAGTACCATCTCCATGATCTTGGATATGGTTGAACCCATTGTTCTGGCTAACGGGTCAATCATTCTTCAAGATAAAGGACTTTAAAGAGTTTCATATTGTGTGCTTGTGTGTGTGCGTCTGTGATTTTTCAGAATCTTATTGGAAAATCTCAAAGCTTTCAGTCTAACACATGTGGTCATGTGTCAGTCTTTTAGACCTACACTTACGTTGGTGGTTGGTTTGCTGCTCTAAGCAAAGATTTTTTTCAGGTCTCAAAATGAACTCTTCCTGCTGTTTGTCTATTTTCTCATCTGTCTTCCAGGTGGAAATTTTCTAAAATGTCTTAGGTTAAATCTTTTACTTAACATTGTACTCCCAGCATACCCTTAAGTATATTCTGGGCAATAAACTAGGAAACAGTTCCTGAATTTTCCTACTTTCATGCATTTCCTTAGACATTCACTAGTAATTGTCTGGATGATATTTCTTTTCAGTTGATGGTGACGATGGTTCAGAACAAGGCTTCAAACCAGTTCAAATAGGTTCAGTCATGGCCCATGAAGTGAAATTGTAACAGACATGAATTTTTAAAATTTGAGTGGAGTGAAACAATAACTGGAATGGGAAAAATAATGAGTCAAAGATTTGGGATGGGAGACTCAGAAGAGGCGTAGTGAACCCCTTCAAGAACTTGATGTGGGAGATTGGATTATTGCTAAGACTGTGAAGAATAACACACATTCAAACGGCATGATCGACTGCCATCTTTGAGTGGGGCATTGCTGTTTCTGACTCTGCAGGTCAAGAGACTAGGTTGCTATGCAACACACGCATTGCCCTTGTTTCATAAGAGGGAGATTAAGTTTCTAGTGGGGTATCAACCTATGATTTTTTCCCCTTCCAATTATTGTTCCAGTTCACCCACATTTTACCAATTCCAGTCCATTCTGATTTTGCTTCATCGGCCATGATTGAAGTGGGAAGAACCGGTTTGAAGCCCTGGTTCAGAGTGAAGCTTTGAAACTATTCAAGAAGCTGAATATGACATCCATGGAAGGTCTATGTAACAAGCAGGAGAGGTTTTGCACACAGCTTTGCTCTATTGACTTTTTGCTCATTTTTTCCTTTCATGCCATAAGCTATGATTTTAGAAATAGATGCTGGCTTTCTCCATAATACCTGTATCTACCACTTGCCCAGTAATACATCCATGACGGGCTTGTCTAAGAAAAAACTTGTGTGATTTGAGGACATTTCTGATTCTTTTTTTTTTTTTTTAATTGTACTTTAGATAAAGGTTTACAGAACTAACAGTTTCTCATTAAAAAGTTAGTATACATACTGTTTTAAGACAATAGTTAACAACACCACGACATGTCAACACTGTTCCTTCTCGACTTTGGGTTCTCTATTACCAGCTTTCCTGTCCCCTCCTGCCTTCTAGTCCTTGTCCCTGGACTGTTGTGCCCTATTAGTCTCGTTTTGTTTTATGGGGCCGTCTAATCTTTGGCTGAACGGTGAACCTCGGGAGTGACTTCACTACTCAGCTAAAAGGGTGTCCAGGGACCATACTCTTGGGGTTTCTCCAGTCTCTGTCAGACCAGTAAGTCTTGCCTTTTTTTGTGAGTTACAATTTTGTTCTACATTTTTCTTCAGCTCTGTCCAGGACCCTCTGTTGTGATCTGGTCAGAGCAGTCAGTGGTGGTAGCCGGGCACCATCTAGTTGTACTGGACTCAGTCTGATGGAGGCCATGGTAGTCGTGGTCTGTTAGTCCTTTGGACTAATCTTTTCCTTGTATCTTGTTTTCTTCGTTTTCCTTTGCTCCCAAAGGAGTGAGACCAGTGGAGTATCTTAGATGGCTGCATTTCTGATTCTTAACAGAAAAAATTTTGTCAAGGGTTTTCTTCCAGATGTATATTATTTAAAAAATTGTACATATGTATATGTATATATATATATCTATGTATATATATATGTTGTTATTAGGTGTCCTCAAGTCAGTTCTGACTCATAGCGACCCTATATACTACAGAACAAAACACTGCCTGGTCCTGCGCCATGCTCACAATCCTTGTTATGCTTGAGCCCATTGTTGCAGCCGCTGTGTCAATCCATCTCATTGATGGTCTTCCTCCTTTGCACTGACCCTGTACCTTACCAAGCATTATGTCCTTCTCGAGGGACTGATCCCTCTTGATAACATGTCCAAAGTATGTAAGATGTAATCTCCCTCTTTGTTCCTAAGGGGCATTCTGGTTGTACTTCTTTCAAGACAGATTTTTTCATTCTTTTGGAAGTCCATGATACATTCAATATTTTTCACCAACACCACAGTTCAAAAGCGTCAATTCTTCTTCGGTCTTCCTTATTCATTGTCCAGCTTTCGCATACATATGAGGTGATTGAAAACACCACAGATTATATCAGGCGCACCTTAGTTTTCAAGGTGACATCTTTACTTTTCAACACAAATTTTTCAACACAATGCAAACAAAGGTCCCAAAAGCTTGACTCCATCCACATCGTTAAGGTTGACTCTACTTTGAGGAGGCAGCTCTTCACTAGTTGTCTTTTGAGCATGTTTCAACCTGGGGGGCTCATCTTCCGGCACTGTATCATACAATATTCCTCTGCTATTCATAAGGTTTCCACTGGCTAATTCTTTTCAGAAGTAGACTGTCAGGTCCTTCTTCCTAGTCTGTCTTAGTCTGAAAGCTCAGCTGAAACCTGTCTGCCATGGGTGACTCTGCTGGTATCTGAATACCAGTGGCATAGCTTCCAACATCACAGCAACACGCAAGCCCCCACAGTAAGACAAACTGACAGACACATGGGGGATATACATATATGTATATATACTGTATATATACAATTTTATATTTTTCCATGGAAGATAAATTCTCCTTCCTGAAAATAGCATTTAGATATTTATATTACCAATGTATCATACCAGTTTCCATAAAAGAACAGAAAGTTTTATGTCTAGTTATATATTATTAGCCTTGTTGTATATTTTTATTTGATTATTTTTTTATCCAGTTTCCTTGTTTTCCCCTCTGTGAAAAAGAAGAATTCACTAGAAGTAGGCAAGAGGTCTAAGAGGCCCTACATGTTTTACTCCCACCTCTATCCACACTCCTTCACCTCCCACTGACCTCTCTGACCTCATCTCCCTTTCACTCCCCACTTGTTCACTCATACTGAACTCTTCGATACCCACCCAGACACTCCAGGCATAATTAAGCATCAGACTCTCTGCTCTGGCTCTTCTTTCCACCTAGAATGCTCTTAGACCAGAAAGCCATTTGGCTCACACGCTCATCACATATCTGTACTGAAATATTATCTTCTCACTCAGACCTACCTTAGCCCCTTTGTTGAAATTTTTGACACCTTTACCACTTATAGATATACTTTATATTCCTCTATGTTTGTCCAGAAAACTTGTCACCCACTGTGACATTTACTTATAAATTAATTGCATTTATTTTATTATCATGTCAAAAGGATCAGAAACAGAGAAGAAAAAGACAATTTCTAATTTAGGAGCTAAAATAACGTCATATTTTAAAATTATATTTTAAATATTACTTCACTTATTTGTGTGTTCCTATCTGTATCCTAATCACTCTTTATATTTATATACAGGCTTTTCCTCTGAGTTTATTATGAAATATTTTATAACTTTAATTCTAAATTGTGATAAGTGAAAATGCATTTGAATCCATAGTGCAAAATTAAGGATAGATTAATTGAGGTGAGAATTCCTAATCGTCTAGGTCTGATTTTGGAGAAAAAAATGAAATGAATATAATGAAAGTTGGCATTTGTTATTTTTATTATCATTATCATCATTTTAATTCCGCCTTCAAGCAATTTTCACCAAACATAACTTGTTTCATAAACAATTATAAAAATATTTTGCAATGAACTCAATAAATGGTATTTACTGAGCACTTACTAAATATGTTAATACAAAACTTCATTTAATCGTCACAAAAATTTATGAAATTCTATTGTTTCCTCCATTTTATAAATAAGTAAATTCGGTTTACAGAGTTTAAATAGCTCACTCAAAATTACTCAGTTAGTAAGTGATTGATCCAGAATATAAGATTAAATGTTTCCTCTCACTAGAGAAAGGGTTAATTGGTCACTGAAATCCCAAAACTTTCATCCTCTATTGTTGATATTCAGAAATGAAAACCCATGTGTAAATATCAGTTTGCCTCAGAATCTTTATTACTTTGGCTACTATCATTTCAAAACGTCTCTTAAAAATGATATATGCTCCTTGATATTGAAAAACATTACCACAAGTCTAGAATTCTCATTACTTTTTTTGTTGCTTTAGTTCTTTCCCAGGAAACAAAATATGTTCTCATGTTCAAGGATACAATTTATAAAGGGGAGGTAGAATGTGAGGGAGACTATGTTAGCAGCCATAAACATAATTACAGAATGTAATTCCTGCTCGTTCTTACACACTTCTTATGCCCTGAAATTCTGCCAAGGTTGACTTCTGCCCACATACACATTTTATGATCAGATTTTCAAGGATGTCCTTTGTCCAAACTATATCTTCTTAAAGTAAGCTTATGCATAGAGGATTGCAGTTTGTAAAGCAGAGTGACTTTCAGCTTCCACAGCATTTCTTGAAGGCTACTAAATTAACTTATAACAGAGCCTTCAATGAACATACTAATATCTAGACATTCATTATTAGCATAAAAGAGACTGTCCATCCTTCCCTTTGTATAACCTAGTAATACGGTTTACACTTGCATTTACTTATTAACATCTGTGTAAAGCAGTTTAAAGTTTTCTAAAGTAAAACTTGAAGAAAAAATGCAGACTTGAGATTTGAGATTAAAGTGTTTTGACTGTTTTTTTCTACTCCTATGCTCTGATTGGTGCTTTATTTGAATTCCATTTAAAACATATTATATTAGGTCATCAAAACTGGGCTCTTCAGTTCATAAAGAAAGCATGCATAGTTTAGCTCATTTTAAAAGTATCTTGTCCAATGTAAATGGTTAAAACATTGAACTTACTCTTTGGAGTCTTTACCCAAATGTGTATGGAAAGAAGCTTTGATAATTTCTTAAAACACCAGGTCGAGAAAAAAAAAAAAAACTGGGATTAAAAATACGATAGATGGTGGCACAACGGTTAAGTGCTTGGCTGCTAACTGAAAGGTTGACAGTTCAAACCCACCAGCTGCTCAGGAGAAAAGACTAGATCGATCTGCTCCCATAAAGATTACAGCCAAGAAAAGCCTATGGGGTGTTTCTATTTTGTTATGTGGGGCAGTCATGAGTCGGAATCGACTCAGCAGCGTCTAACAACAACAAAAACATGGTTTTATGGAACACAAGCAATACATGATGGAGAGACAGATCTTTAAAAATACATGTGTGTGTATGTGTGTGTGAAAAACAAAGAGAGCTATAACCAGTTGCCCTTGAGTTGACACCACCTTGTGAAGACCTACTGTGTGTCAGAGTGAAACTGTGTTTCATAGGGTTTTCAATAGCTGAGTTTTTAGAAGCAGGCTTGTTTTCCAAGACACTTCTGGGTGGGTTCTAACTATGAACTTTCAGTTAGTATTCAAGTGCTCAACCATTTGCACCACCCAAGGACTTCTCTGTGAATCTGCGGAAGGCAAGGGAGGATGGGCATGGAGATTGAAACCAATAGACAGCAGCAGACAGAGTGCCCCAATGTACCAGTATGTAAATAAACTGTAGCCCATATGGCAATTTATTGAACTTCCCCATTTGTATGTTTGCTTCTACCCTAGTTCAGGATAAATCTTGTTTTACTTCTCTTTTAACCCTATCTGGTAATCAAGTGCTTGGCCAGTTAGAGTGTCTTAATATATGCCAGTTGATGGAAAGCTATAGACAACCAAACAATCATTGCTTCATTGAAGACTTCCAAAACTACTTGTCAGTTTACATTTCAAAGTATTCAGAATTGCTTTACTGTGCTCACTATTTCACTCATTTGCTCATACTAATTTTTTGATATCCTATGCATTAGACACAGATTTTACAAAGGCACTGATATGTTACATATTGAATATACAAATTCAAATAAATATGATGTTACTCCTTCAAAAAGTTTACACTGAAGAGAAGAAACAGATTCAATCAACAATTGAAGCAGAGCTTCGTAATTGTTTCTGAGAAAAATCCGATGTTTGAGGCGGAAAGACCAGACTTATTTCCACTACCATGTACTGATCATGCTGCTCTACGCACCACATATGTCTCCCACATCTCTCCCTCCCTACTTTTTATATTTACATCTGTCAATATTTATTATTCTTCTCTCCATCTCTAAACATTGTTGTTATTTTTAGCCACCTCAAGTTGATCCCCAACTCAACAACCCCGTGCACAAGGGAATAAAATGCTGCCGGGTCCGTACACCATCTACACGATCAGTTGTGGATGGACTGTTGTGATCCATAGGGTTTTCACTGATTTTTGGAAGGACATCACCAGGCCTTTCTTCCTTGCCTGTCTTAGTCTGGGATCTCTGCTTAAACCTGTTCAGCATCATAATAACACACAAGCCTCCCCTTACAGACAGGTGATGGCTGCACGGGAGGTGCATTGGTTGTGAATCAAACCCAGGTCTATTGCATGAAAGGGGAGAATTCTACCACTGAATGACCATTGCTCCCTAGATCATATATATATACATATATATCTGTCAATACTTGTTATTCTTTCCTCAATCTCTAAACATTAATGTGTGCTTAATTCCCTACCACAGTTAACTGGTAGACAGCCACTGCTCAGCAATGCAATTTTCTCTCTGTATTCCTCCCCTCTCCTCGCTTCCTCCCTGCTTCATCCTCTCTCCCTATATATATGTCTCTGTTTATTTCCACAAACTCAAAGCAATCACTCAGTTTTGCAATAAGATGACATGTATGTTCCTAAAATATCGTTACACAAAATTGTGCCATAAAAACCACAGGGCTTTGGGTGAAAATGGAATTTTGGCCCAAGACACTCAAAAACTTTGTCAGTGATACGTTACAAAAAAAAAAAAAAAAAAAAGGTAGGAACCTGATAAAAACAGTAGCACAGTTTTGCACATGTCAAGTAGTCAAGAAATAAATAAATACAACAATGATTATGACACTTTACTTAGAAAATAGATCTGGCATTTGTTTGTGGAGGTGGGCTTTAGAAAGGATGACATTGAAAGATATTTTGATGTGGTAAAGGGAGGGTTATCTGAAATTGGAAGGAAATTGTACCAGCAGATGTGCATGGATGTGACTCATAACACACACCGTTGTGGTAAAGGTAGGAATTGTGCATCTGTATTCCCACACAGCTTGGCTCATCTCGATGCAGTTTTCTGTGTCCACTCAGTGTATCTCTTTGATGACTTAATGCATAAACAAACGTAATATTCACTTTATGCTCAAATTGTTCTCTAGCACAGCACTCATATTTGACCTAATTTACATGTTTCAGAATAAGTAGTTGACAGCAGAACTGACTGTATTCTTTTTACAAATCGTCAATCATTGGAATATTGACAGAAATATAACTCGGATGATGACAGCATTACTTGCAATACTTACAAGAGGAAAGGATGACCCTAAGGGGAGAGAAGCCCAGTGCCTACCATAGTCAGTACATGGAGAGTAAGATACTTGATGTCGTGCAAAGAAGTTAGTTTTTTAATTTGCTGGCAAGGCTAGAATAAATCTTGACGAAGACAGTGTTCTGCATGAATACCTTGTAATTTGAAATAATTATCTATTTAAGAGAGTTTCAAACATAGTATAGAGAATTACCATATACCCTTCACCTTTCTCCTACTTTTGATATCTTACATGATCATGTACAGGTCCTGCATGAACTCAATTAAGTATTCTTAAATTTCTATTTTTTTACAACGTTATCCATAATTTGTTATTATCCATATAGTTGAATGCCTTCTAATAGTCAATAAAACAAAGGGAAAATTTTTTTGCATATTGCATTTTCTTGCTCAGAAATCAGAGTAACAAAAAAGTAATAGAACATTTCATTGCTTTTGGTATAATTTTAAAGAGTTAATGCCCATTCTTATTTATATTAATCTAATTTATGAAATTTCATATTGAACTCATAAAACATTTTTCCTACACCTTAAATGGCTAAAAATACAGATAATGAAATTTTAATATAAACAATAATTTTCTGATGTCTAACATTTGCACTCTGAAATTTTATTTTGTGAGGCTTCATGATATTTTAAATTTTTGTTCAAATTTTCCCTTACGCTGAAATTTTCTTTTTTGGTTTATATTTGATCTTTAAAATTGAACATTAATAGCATTACAATCCAATGGATTGAAAGAAATGCATACTTTATTATGTTTATATAAGAACACATTTATCATAATTTTTATTATTTTTCTGAATTCTTAGATGTTTCAGAACTAGGTAAAATTCATTATGTCCTGCCAATTACTCTTTTTTAAAGTTTCCTTTTGGTAATTTGAATTCTTGAGACTTAAAAACAAATCATTTGAAAGTGTAACAAAAATGTCTTGGAGGTAAAATAAATTTTTGTTTCTTTCCTGCTGACTGCCACTCTCTCTTTTGTGTTTCATATCCTGAGGAATTATTTTTCTATAGCCTATGGTTATTTCTTCTCAAACATTTAATCCACACTTGAGTGCCAATGACATCAAACTTACTATAAAGCTGCCTCAAGTTACGGTCTTATAAATTTCAATACTCCAAATAAATATTTTTGAAATAATAAATCGCTGTTAAACATAGGCTAGATATGGGACATAGGATTTTCTCTACTTTTTTTTCTTACAAGGAGTGCTAGTAGTATCAAATTATGCTTTATAAAATGGGATGTATCAATCTGCCCCAGGTAGAAGAACTCAACAGCTTAACTTTCTATCATACTGGTCCTTAAAACATTAATGTAAAATAACTTAATTCTTTCAAACTGAGCTTTCCTTACTTTTACCAGTGTGATACACAAAGAGACTACGTTAACAAAACTTAAGACATCAATGGCATTTTCAATCCAAAAAAGAAAAAAAATATCTATTTGCTTAAATATTTTAAATCCTGTTGTTTAAAAAAAAGATAAAAACAAAAAATGTACAGTCTCTACAATCACATGAAAAATTAAGAATGCCTAAGATGTTACTAGACAGGAAACTAACATTTTAATGGTAAAGAATAATGTAAAAACTTGTTTATGTATCTACCATTCTTGGTTATTCTGAAATTTAAAAAAAAAAAGAAATAATGTCTCTATTTGACTTGTCATAAAATCTAATATCATTGCTAAGCATCTACACATCTAAGAGTATCTGCCCTCACCTGGGCATTCAATAGATAAATTATATTAACTGATGAATTAACTGTATACTCTAGCAACACTGAACTTCAAATTTCTTAGATTGGCCAACACTTTCACACTTCTCTTTTCTTAGGCCCTTGAACTAGCGCTCTCATTGAATGTTTACATTTGTTAGTTGACATTGTAGCTATTCTGTTAAGACTTAAAATATTTAAACTATCAAAGCACAGAGTCTTGAGGAACAAATTTTTTGTTTGTTTGTTTTGTAAGTAGAAGGTTAAAAAATACCTAACCCATTGCTGTCGAGTCGATTTTAACTAATAGCGACCCTGTAGGACAGAGTAGAACTACTCCATAAGGTTTCCAAGGCTATAAATCTTTACAGAAGCAGACTGCCACATCTTTCTTCCAAGGAGCAGCTGGTGGATTCGAACCACCAGTCTTTCATCTAGCAGCCCAGCACTTAATCACTGAGCCTCCAGGGCTCCTAGTAAGACATTAGACATAATCTTGAGAGATTTTGACCCTATTTATGTTCCTTTGTCCCTGTACCTAATTATTCTGGTTGTTGTTGTTGGTAAGTGCCTTTGATTTGCCCAGTCCTATGTCATTCTCATAACTGCTGTTTTGTTTGAGTACATTCTTGCAGCCACTGTGTCATGGGGAATAAATTTTTATATTGTTTCTTGGTTCAGAGTATATACATATCACTTTGGATTGTACCTCAACTTCGTAAAATATTATTTCAAAGCTATCAAAGTAATGGAGTCTTTAATTGGTCACTTCACAGATCTTTGGTTAGGGCAACATTGTCTAGGATTCCTTAGTTACTTATGTAATTTTGGAACAGAAATGGAGTGGTGATGCATTCCCTGTGAGTAGAGTAAAATATGTACTGCCCTGGTTACCTAAGAAGAATCGATGCTTTTGAATTACGGTGTTGGCAAAAAATATTGAATATATCATGGACTTCCGCAGAATGAACAAATCTGTCTTAGAAGAAGTACGGCCAGAATGCTCCTTAGAAGCCATGATGGCCAGACTTCTCACATACTTTGGACATGTTATCAGGAGGGACCAGTCTCTGGAGAAGGAGATCATGCTTGGTCAAAGGTCAGTGAAAAAGAGGAAGCTCTCAACGACATGGATTGACACAGTGGCCGCAAGGATGGGTTTAAACATAGCAACAATTGTGAGGATGGTGCAAAACTAGCAGTGTTTCATTCATTGTACTACCTAGAGTTGTTAGGAGTCAGAAACTACTTGACACTGAACAACAACAACATTCTTCTGCCCACTGAATATATTTCCTTTGGCTGCTATCAATTTTTTTCAAAGGAGGAGAAAACACTGATCTCACCAATAGATATGCAAGATACAAAAAAAAAAATTGTCTTTGAATCCATCCCCACTCATAGCAACCCTTTAAGACACAGTAGAACTGCCCCAGGGTTTCCAAGGAGCAGTTGGTGGATTTGAACTGCTGACCTTTTATTTTTTCAGTTAGCAGCAGAGCTCTTAACCACTACGCCACCAGGTCTCCAACGCTGATGGATTTGAACTGCAGATCTTTGGATTAGCAGCGGAACCCTTAACCACTGCACCATCAGGGCTGCAAGACAAAACCATCTTTGTTAATTTGCCCCAGTAAGAAGACCACATCAGGACAGCAGCTGTAACCAGATTCGCCACCCAATTAAACTGATGATTATCTGCTGTCATTCTCCAAGTCCCATCTGTCTTTTGAGCCAAGTGAAGTGGATAATTAAATGTGGCTGTGTTAGCAATCATCACTTTTGTGTCCTCCAGTATTTTAATGTGGATAAATCGCTGCAGCTCCACCAAAGATTAGCTCTTTGTGTATGTTTGTTGTGTATTTGTTATGGAGAGAAAGATCTAGGGATTCCCACTTGACTTGGCTTTCAACAAAAAATTTTAAAATAAGCTGCATGTTATTTGTTTAAATATTATGAAATTCTTAGAAATTACAATGAGGAGATATGTAATCTGCTTGGACATACTCTGAGGCAGATGGGTCATAATTATAATTATCACCTAACTCGCATAAGCTCTCATATTGAAATATCTTTTTTGGTTCATAATAATTTATAATAGCTCAGATCCATGTCTAATATTTCCTTGATGTGTTGGTATTTTCATTTACATGTCCAATAACCTTGATAATTGTCCAGAATACTTTGGTAAAGGCTAAGAGGAATAACTCTCAGTATCAGTGGCGTCCCTAGGTTTGATGTCACCCAGTGCATTAACTTATGGTGTAACACCCTCTCCATGAACCTCCTCCCCTACCAGACCATACAGAATCCTTAGTAATATTTATTATCAATTTTAATCATAGAATAATAAGAGATAAATACAGTTGTAAATTGCTTAAATGTAATATTTCTTAAATTATATGAATACTAAACAACAGAATTGTTTTGTAAAATATTTCTACCTTGAATTACAACATTTTTAGTTACAATATTAGTAACTGAGTGGAAGCCTTTTTTGATTTTTCTCCTTCTTTTCCTTTAATGACTACTTCATTCTCAAAAAAGTTATTGACATAGGTTCACAAATACTAATGATCACAATATTGTAGTAAAACACCAGAAAATCTGACAAAATCAGTGACCATAAAAACACCGGCAGCAATGAAAACAACAGCGCGTGCTTGTAGCTTGTGCAGACGAAACCACGTGATTTGAAGTGTCATTGTAATTGGGTATTCATGACCGCTCTGTCCAAAGCACATTAAAAGGTTAAAAAAGTAAATTAGCATAGAGTCTTAGCCTTTCAGGCATATTGATTGATACATGTAAGCTGGGCTTACAAAAAATGCTTTTGTTGTTATATCTAACTATAGAGATTTTTTATAAAAAATAGTAAATTTCTGCTGAAACACTGCACGAAAATTTTGTAGACAGTCATTTTGATGTCACCAACTCTGACAGTGTTATCAGGTGCAGTTTGTACCCCCCACACCCCGCTAGTGACACCACTGCTCCATATACACTTTTAGTGCTCTTGTATAGTTTTACTTAAGACGCGTCTAACCCACTTTTTACTCAATAAATGTTAGATATATTAATTTTCACATACCTAGGAAATGACATAATGGTCATAGATCTATTATTGTGACTCAAACATGTCTTTAAAACATAGAGATTTGAGGTTATACAAATCAAGTAGAATTTTAATTGGGCATTCATAACTTTGATTCCAGGAATTCTATGATCAATTAATACCCACCAAATATTTCTGGTTCAGATCATGCTGACCACCCTGACTATATTACCTTTATCTCTAGAAGTTAATTGTCACTTAATGGCTGTCTGACACTACAGGATCCTTTTGTCCCCATTAAGACAAGGAGACAGTTTTAACTTTGGTATCTAAAACTATATCAACTGTATCATTCAGGACTAGTAAATCTGTGAATTTACATGATGTTTAATTTTTCCACCTGCAGAATCTGTCTTTATATATCCAATCTCTTACATATAGCAATTCAATAAAAAAAATCAATATTATTTTAGGAAAGCTAGGGTAAAAGACTGAAAAATTAGTATAATTTTAATCTGGAAGGGTTAAGTAGGTAGAATGTATTAGTAAATTCTATAACTAAAGAATAATGAGAGAAAATATCACTTACATATATTGAAAAATATGGTTTTGCTATTGAAATATATAGTTTAGTGGAACACAATAGAGGACCAATAATATCATAAGTCATACATATTTGTCGTGATTTGGTATATATTATTAATTAGGATTTTAAAAGAGTGAGGACAGATGGTAAAACTCAAGTAATGTCATAATGATAACTTGTTAACCCTTTGTAAACATTTATTTATAAATATATTCAAAACACTATCTCACTCATTAAAACATAAAATAATTGCAGATGAAAGTAAATATGTAAAGATTGGTATTTTAACAAGCTTTATTTATGAATTTTGCACTATAAATTGATTTCATAGCATGTCATAAAATCCAGAAGGTTCACAAATTTTTGTTTTGCTAGCAACATACAAAAAAATAAAAAAAAACAACTGAGAAAATATATGTGGGACACATTACAGACAAATCTGATTTTTATTTCTATACTCTTCCTACAAACTGTCATATGAATGGAATATAGCTCACTGATAATTTTATAAAACACAAGAAAAGCAAAACAGGAGCAAGAATGCATACATTTAAATAATAATACTTTTTAAAACTCTAAAATGTAAATACATTTCAATAAAAAGGAAATAAAACCTGGTGGATTCAAATTGCTGACCTTTTACTTAGCTTCTGACTTCTTAACCACTGTGCCACCAGGGATGTTTATCAGAATTAGAAAGTTAACAAATATGGACAGGTTGTTAACCAATGTCATAAAACAATAAGTGTACTACTGTTTAATGAGAAACTATTTGTTCTGTAAACTTTCACTTGAAATACAATAAAAAAAATATGGACAAAGGGAGGGGTGGGGATGGAAAAACACTAAATAAGTAGTAACTTTGGTGAAGGGGAAGATAGTACACAATACTGGGGAAGCCAGCACAACTTGTACAAGGCGAAGTCATGGAAGCTCCATAGTCACATCCAAACTCCCTGAGGGACCGAATTACTGGGCTGAGGGCTGTGGGGACCATGGTCTCGGGGAACATCTAGCTCAATTGGCATAACATAGTTTATAAAGGAAATGTTCTATACTGTACTTTGATGAGTAGCGTCTGGTGTCTTAGAAGACTGTGAGCTACAATTTAAGATACTCCCCAGGTCTCACTCCTTCAGGAGCAAGGGAGAATGAAGAAAACTAAAGACACAAAGGAAAGATTAGTCCAAAGGACTAATGGACCACAACTACCATGGCCTCCACCAGACTGAGTCCAGCACAACTAGATGGTGCCTGGCTACCACCATTAACTGCTCTGACAGGGGTCACAATAGAGGGTCCCGGACAGAGCTGGAGAAAATGTAGAACAAAATTCTAACTCACAAAAAAGGACCAGACTTACTGGCTTGACAGGGAATGAAACCCCGAGAGACACCTTTTTAGCTCGGTAATGAAGTCACTCCTGAGGTTCACCCTTCAGCCAAAGATTAGACAGGCCCATAAAACAAAATGAGACTAAAGGGGCACACCAGCCGAGGGGCAAGGACTAGAAGGCAGGAGGGGACAGGAAAGCAGGTAATAATGAACCCAAAGTCAAGGAAGGAGAGTGTTGACATGTCATGGGGTTGTTAACCAAGGTTATAAAACAATGTGTGTATTAAGTGTTTAATAAGAAGCTAGTTTGTTGTGTAAACCTTCATCTAAAGTACAATAATAAAAAAAAAATTGTAAAAAAATGCCTAGGGTTGGAATTATTGAAAGAAACTGGCATATTCATACAATGTTGATTAGATTGCAATTGCATTAAATTTATACGTTAATTGGTAGAGAATTCATATCATAATAATACTGAGATTTCAAAATCATGAAAAAAAACTAGTTATTTACTGATTGATTTAATTTATTTTAAAAATGCTGTATTTCCTGTTGTGCAGGGTTCTTTCACAGATTTTGTTGAATTTGTTCATAAGTATTTTTATGAATGAAATTTCAAATATTTTCTATGGAAATTTTTATTTTCCAATTATTTGTTGGTGGTATTTAGTTGCAAAATTTATTTTTATATATTGACTATGTATCGTGTGACTTTGATAAATTCACCTGTTAGCTTTTCTAAGTTTGTGTTTCCTTGGGAATTTTTATGCATATAAATATGCAGGTAAATGTAATTTTACTAATTTCTTTCCTCTCCAGATACATTTTATTTCATTGTCTTGCCTTATTGTAATGATAAAAAATTTCAGTACAATATTGAATAGAAGGAATGCAATCTGCCACAGTTGGTTTGTTCTTGATACTGGGGAGATGATATTCACTATTTCACTAGTAAGCATTATACTAAAAACAAACAAACTCTTTACTGTCAAGTCTCTTATGATTCATTGCAACCCCATATGTTAAAGAGTGGAACTGCTCCACAGGCTTTTCTTGCCTGTAATCTTTATAGAAGCAGATCACCAGGCCTTTCTTCCATGGTACCACTGGGTGGGTTCAAACCACCAATCTCTAGGTTAGCAGTGGAGTGCAAATCATTTACACCACCTAGGGACCTTAGTAGGACTAGCTGAAGGTTCACCATAGGTTTCCTTTATCAATTTGAGGAAATTCTTTTTCTTACTTTCCTGAAACTTTTTATAAAGAATGTCTTTAGAATTTAGTGAAATGCTTTTGCTACATCTATTGAAATTGTATGAAATACCATATGATTCTCCATTGATGTGTTAATTTGGTGAATTACATTGATAGATTATGTATGTTAAGCCATCTGTGAATTCCTAGTATGAATATCATTGGTCATAATATGCAATTATTTTTCTGTATTAATGAATTCCATTTACTAATATTGGGTTTTATTTCAATGTTCACAAGACATATTGGTTTTCAATGTTTTTTTCTTGTAACATTTTTGTCAGGAGTAGGTAGTAGTTTTATGCTGGAATCATGAAATGAGTTGGGAAATGTTTCCTCATTTTTAACTCTCAGCAAAAGATTTTATAAGATGAACTTTTTTCTCTCTGCTATTTTCCACACAAATTGGTAGTAAATAACACATTGTTGCTATTTTAAGCTACTAAAATTTTCATTGTTTTCTTATACAATAATAGATACTTGAAAGAAAGGATTAAGAGAGAGAAAATGGGGTGGGGTGTAGGGGTTGGACATGAGTTAAGAATCCCGGACCTGGTCCGACTCCACTCCATTAACTACAACATTTCTATCTCAGGTCAGTGTAAAGTACTAGGGTATTTGTAAGCCCCAGAAAAAGACATTGGAGCTTAGACCATGCTTATTGTGTGAAAGAGAAAATTCCATACTTGTGTGGAGATAAATGGAACATAGCATATTTTTCATTAAATCCCATAAAATCCATTGCCATTGAGTCTATTCTGACCCATAACAACCCTAGAGGACAGAGACAAACTTCTCCATAGGGTTTCCAAGGAGCAGCTGGTGGATTTGAACTGCTGACGATTTGGTCTCCTTTCATTAAATAAATAAATCAGCAATTTGTTTGAAATTTTTTGTGTTTTTTTTTGTGTTATTACAGGTTTTTCTTTCTAATGTTTCACATTAAGCCATTAATGAAAGTTATATGATTATTCTAAACATAAAATATTAAAGTTATAAATTAAAAAAAGGTTACCATTGAGTTAATTCTGATTCATAGTGATCTTATAGGTCAGTTAGAACTGCCCCATAGGATTTCCAAGGCTGTAATCTTTATGGAAGCAGACTATCATATCTTTCTCCCTCAGACAGGCTGGTGGATTCGAACCACCAATCTTTCAGTTAGCAGCAATCATTGTGGCAATCAGTCATTATGAATTACCTAATCCAATGTACCTTACAGAAAACCAACATTTTTAGATGATAGTATAATTATCATCTTCTACAGCTGTTACGGATGCCGCAACTTTCAACATGCAAGATTCATAAAATGGTTAACTCAAAAAGTACCTCTCTCTGCATTAAAGTCAAGATTTTCATTCATATATTAGAAACATTTTCCCCAGTTAAACTTTAGTTCAATAAATAAGAAAACAATATCAAAATATACATCAGTAGAAAAAATTCCTCTTTTTTACTTATAATACACAATTTGTTAAGTTTAAACTTTCAAATTATCTCCTTATATATAAATATTTATAGTATACTATAAAATATATCTATTTCCTTTTTATCCACTCACATTTTCTGAACTGTGATCAAACATTTCTTTTCTTTGAATAACTTACTTTGAATAACCACCATTTCTAACTTTAGACTATTTGACATATAATAATGTCCATCAGAATTAACTGGAAGGTTCATTCATGATGGAGCATAAGTTTAATTCAATATTGTCAAAATGATTTTGAATACTGCAGAAAATTTTAAAAATGTATGTAATTGAGAGGTTTGATTGACATTAGGAAGTAATAAGATTTGTATTGAATTAGCCCAATTGTATTGAATTAGCCCATGTGAAGAGGCAACATGTGACTTTTACGCAAGTCAGTGGTTTTAGAAGATAGCAATGTTTAAGACTACCCAGCTGTACATGATTTTTTTTACTTTAACATTTAAAAAAACAGAACAAATCTGTTGCCATCAAGTCAATTCCAACTCATACCGGCCCTGTAAGACAGAGTAGAACTGCTCCATAGGGTTTCCAAGGCTGAAAGATTTACAGAAGCAGTAGTCATTTTATATTATCAATCATTTGCCTCCATTATGTTTAAAATATCCAATTAGCCTCAGTGTTTGCATTTGAAAAAAAAATGACTGTCAGCAGGATTAGCAGATGCACTTAGTCGAACTCTAAAACAGTAAGGAAGATAATACAATTTGGATTCACCTCAGTATATGCTATTATTTTCTACAATTTATTATCTGTGTTTTACTCCTGAAAAGCAACTCTGTTTTTTTTTTTTTAATCACTCTTTTTTGTTAGGAATGTAATTAACGGGCTTTTAGAATCCATTTTCTTAACAAATGCTGAAACACAACATCAATGCCAAATCGAATTATCTTTGCATCTTTGTAATCTGGTTAAAGACTGCAATATTGATGCCATGTTTTAGCATGAATTGTGACTTACCACTTACCATGAATTAGGAAGTGTCAAACAATAAAAACATGAGCACACAGTGTTTTATTTTCTAAATTATCAATTTCCAGCAATATCTGGCTAGAAAATTTAAAATGCAAAGAGCTATTATACTTATGTTACATATTTTTAAACTATGTTGACTGTCAATTAACACATTTCTTCTTAATATTATGATTTCTTCAACTTACTGAATTTAAAAATGGAAAAAATTGAGAGACAAGAGAAATAAGAGACTCTAAAAATTATGAATGACCGAGTTCAACTACAGTAAGATGTGATGATTTTTAGAACAGTGCTATTTTAGCTCTTAGCATAAGCTATATTTTTATAATATATAATTTACCAGCCAGAAAGTTAATACTGGATAGTTAAAGTACAGTGAATTATAGATTATTCTCCACTATTTTATCAATCTATTTAAACAAACTTAAATATAATATCATTGCATCACATAACATTAAGATTATATATGTGTTTGTGAGTGTGTGAGTATTTTACATATCACACTTGACTATAAAAATATAGGCACTTCATGAAACTATGCATCTAATAGTGTATAATTTTACCAAAATTACATGTATTTTAAGTCATGTGTGATAGGTAGAATAACCAAAACTAAATCCAAACCCAGTTGATTCCAACTCATAGCAATCCTACAGGACAGGGTAGAAATTTCCCATAGGGTTTCCTAGGCTGTAATCTTTGACAGAAGCAGATTGCCACATCTTTGTCCCAAGGAGTGGCTGGGGGGTACAAACTGCTAACCTTTCGGTTAGCAGCCAAGAGCTTAACCACTGGACTACAAGGGCTCCTAGCAAAAATACTGGCCCTGAAAAAAAGATCTTGTCCTAATCACTGGAATATGTGAATATGTTAGGTGTTATGGATTGAATTGTGTCCCCCAAAAATATGTGTCAACTTGGCTAGGCTATGATTTACAGTACTGTGTGGTTGTCCAACATTTGGTCATCTGATGTGGTTATCCTATGTGTAGTAAATCCTAACCTCTATGATGTTAATGAGGCAGGATTAGAGGTGGTTGTACGAACGATGCAGGACTCAGAGAGAGTCAACTCATACAGAATCAGGTTGTATCTTGAGTCAATCTCTTTTGAGACATAAGAGACAGAAAGGAGCAGAGAGGAGAGGGACATCAGGCCACCAAGAATGAAGAACCAGGACGGAAGTGCATCCTTTGGACGTGGGGTCCTTAATCTAAGAAGCTCCTAGACCCGGGGAAGATTGATGACTAGGACCTTCCCCCAGAACCAACAAAGAGAAAGCCTTCCTCTAGATCTGGCACCCTAAATTCAGACTTCTAGCCTCCTAGACTGTGGAAGAATAAATGTCTCTTTTTTAAAGCCATCCACTTATGGTATTTCTGTTATAGCAGCACTAGGTAACAGACATTATGTCACATGATAAAGGTGATTAAGATTGCATATGAAGTTAAGGTTTGTAATCAGCTATCCTTAAAATAGGAAGGTTATCCTGTTATCTGGGTGAGTCTTATGTAATCACAAGGGTCCTTAAAAATGGAAGAGGGAAACAGAAGAAGAGAATCAGAGAGAAATGACACTGTGGAAGAATGGTACAGAGAGCTGCAACATTACTGGCTTTGAAGATAGAGGAAGCAAATAACTTCTAGAAGCTAGAAAAGACAAGTGAACAGGCTTTCCCCAAGAGCCTCCAGAAAGAAACAACCCTGTCAACATTTTGATTTTTGCCCAGTGAGACCTGTGTCAGACTTCTGACCTGCAAAATTATAAAATCAGAAATTTGTGGTGTTTTTAAGCCACTACATTTTTGCTAATTTTCTATGGAAGCAACTAAAAAACTAATTCATCAAGTACGTTTAAACTTTTTAAAGCATATTCTGGAAATTAAATGAAAGAAAATATGTTTGAGATGAAGAAAGATTTTGAACTTCAGAATGAAATAATTAAGGGTATTCCATGTATCATCAATTAAAAATATACCTATACATAGGCCTTGAAATTCTTGAAATCCAAATGTAATGAGAAAAAATGTCAAGACGGGAAAATATAATATACTTTAAAGGGAAAAAAAAATACTAACATTATTTGTCTTTTATAACAATATATGCTAGAAGATTGAAAAGATGCCTGTAAGTAATTTAGAGAAGATAATTACTATCTTAGCTTTCTATAACCAAGGAGGATGCAGTTATCTGTTAAGAAAAACAAAGACAGTCTGGGACATACAAGTTTTCAGTATATATATCATTCATGTAAACTTTCTAAGGAATATTCATTAAGAAGTATCCAAACTAAATACATACTAAATCAGATTAGAGATCTCAAGGTAGCGGAAAAAGATAACTGGAAATAGTAATAGGCAATGAACTTACCTGTGTTGATCATAGAATCAGCATCAAGGATTAAATGACACAGTTAACAAAATTGAGCTAACATATTGAAAACACTGCCTTCAATAGCTATAGGCTAAACTTTTTTTCAAGTAACAATAAATAGTTATTAAAAAAAATAAGACCGTATGCTGGGCCATAAGGCAAACAAATTAGAAAATAAATTAGGAAAATTAACTAGAAAATACTGTTAGTTTGGAAATTAAGAAATACGTTTTAAAAAATCAATTGATAAAAGACAAATTATAAGCAAAATTAGCATTTTTAACATAATGATAAATTGTGCTTAGAGAGAAAAATGCTCCTTAATGAATATATATGAAAAAAAAATGAATGAGTGAAAACCAAGGAGCTAAGAATCACCCTCAAAAAATTTGTAAAAGAACAGAAAAATAAAATTAAAAACAAGAAAAAAATAATGCAATATTACATAAAATCATCCACAAAATTTATAAGAGAGGATTGCCAATATATCCTGAATAACACAATATGGTAAGGGATTATTAGAAAGAAAACAGTTATGAACACAGAAACAAAATAAGCTAAAAAAACTTGTAAACCTAATCCAGTAATATATTTTAAAAATTAAGATTCATACTGATATGCAAAGTTGTCTAAATTTTGAAAACGCAATCAGTATAATTCACCACATTAAGATAATAAAAAGGAAATTAATCTGTTAAAATTCAATAGCTATTCATGATGAAAATTAGTAAATTCAGAAATCTAGCAGATAAACATAGCTACAAAAATTACTACAACCATCGTACTTAATAATGATTATTAAAAGTATTCTCACTGACTTTGGAAACATGTAAAAATTGATCCTCTTGATACAGTTTTAAATATGAGGGTCCTGTAAGACCCAACTGTTGCAATAAGGGGGGTAAAATAAATAATTTTATTAAAAAAAAACACCCTATTATATCATTATGTACAAACAAACTAAATTTGTATGTGAAAAATCATATCCCTAGGATTTATATCTGAGTGTGGCATGATTGTTTTAAATATGTTCAATACAGGAAAAAATCAACTAGCTAAAAAGTTCAAATCTAAATTTAAAGCCCCATAACTTTAACAATGTCAAAAAAGGTAAGATACATTGGAATTTATTTAACAAATTGTGACGATTCAGTAACAATAAAAAATTATTGAGACAAATTAAAGAAAATAAATTAAATGCATGAGTGGAAGAATATAAAATTTTTATTGTTTGCAAGGCTCAGAATTATATGAATGTCAATCCTTTGCAATTTAAGTTTTAGATTTAGTCAAATCCTGCAAAATTCCCCCAATTTTTTTAAAAGTTAATTTAAGCTGATACTAAATTCATATAGAAAAAGGTGTTTTAGATAATAAGGAGATAAATGCATAGTAATTAAAATGACATCATATTTACAGCAGTATTGGATTAGCAGAAGGATAATTAGATAAACTCAACAACATAGCAAATGCAGTAGGGCACTTGATTTATAAAAGACTGTTGAGCAATGTGGAAAATGTAGTCATTCCAAACATTGCTGTTGGTTGATATGAAAAAAAAAAGTATCTATCTATCTATCTATCTATATACAGTGTCATACCTCACACTATACACAAAACCAATTCCCGGTGGATTATGCGTTTGTATCTCAATGTGAAGATAAAGACTATAAAGCTTACATCAAAAATACATGAGAATATATGCATCACTTTGAGAGAGGGAAGCATTTTTTAAGCTGGAAAAAAATGCACTAATCCAAAAGGAAAATTTTATAAAACAGATGGCCCTGTTCATCAAATGGCAACATTAAGAGAATGAGAGAGCAAATATAAGAGAATATATTTGTAATAGATATAAACAACATAGGATTGGCTCCAAGATTTAAAGAGAACTATTAACTAATTAAGAAAAAGCCACAAAACTCAATAGAAAAATGAACAAGAGACTAAACAGAGATTTTCAAAAAAAGGTATTCATATTGCAAATAATCATGCCTAAGTACACTCATTAATCATCAAGGAAAAACAAAGCAAAACCGAAATAATATACCATTATACCTTTAAAAGATTTTTTAAAAGTGGAAAGTCTCACAATACCAAGTGTTCACAATAAGATAGAAAATTCATACACTGTAAAGTTGTAAATTGATACAACCACTTTGGAAAACTGCTTTAGGGTATCTACTATATGTGAAAATATGAAGACCACTGGCCCAGAGGTTTTATTCCTAGGCATAGTCCCAAAACGAAAGCATGAATTGTTGTTGTTAGGTGCCATTGAGTAGGTTCTGACTCATAGCAACCCCATGTACAATAGAATGAAACACTGCCAGAGCCTGTGCCATCCTCACAGTGGTTGTTATGTTTGAGTCCATTGCTGCAGCCACTGTGTCAATCCATCTCATCAAAGGTCTTTCTCTTTGTTGCTGACCTTCTATCTTACCAAGCATGATGTCCTTCTCCAGGAACTGATTCCTCCTGATAACATGTCCAAAGTACATGAGATGATGTATAGCCATCCTCCCTTTCAAGGATCACTCTGGCTGTACTTCTAAGACAAACTTGTTTGTTCTTCTGGCAGTCCATAATATATTCAATATTATTCACCAACACCATAATTCAAAGACATCAAGCATGAATATGAGTACTAAAATAAATGTAAAATAGTTTTCAAGCAGCATTATTTATAACTCATCGTTCATAATAGTCAGATATTGGAGGAATGCAATCCAAATGCCCAACAAGAGTAGACTATGTAATATATAAACTGTGAGAATACATTTGTCTGTCTGTATCTCTGTCATCTATTTATCTTTTATCTATCTCTTGCATACAATGGATATGACTTGATGCATTAATATGCTTCTATCATGAACATATGCTGAAAAGTAATACTTATAAATCCATTTTAATTATAAAACAGTAAAAATTAATCTATAGATTTGGAAGTCAGAGAAATGTTTAATTTGAAGAAAGAGAGGGGATACAGTGGTCAGAAGGAAGTATGTAGGAGGTTTTTGGAATGCTGTCAGTGTTCAATTTATTAACCTGTGCCATAATTACATGGATATTCAGTTTGTGAATTGTACGTTTATATTTTGTTTTTACCTATGTGCTTTGGCCACAAGTTGAGTTGCCTGGTATTATGAATTTAATTGTGTCCCCCCAAAGTATGTGTTGGAGTTCTAACCATTATACATACCTCTGAATGTGATCCTTTTTGAGAATAGGCTTTTCTTTATTACATTAACTAGGCCATATCAGTGTAGGGTATGTTCTAGACACAGTCACTTCTGAGTGATATGAACAGTAGCATTGACACAAACACAAGCAAGCACAACCTGGGGAAGATGGATGCCATGTGAGGATTGCTCAGGAGCTAAGGAATGCTGTGGCTACAGACGCAGAAGGAGACAAAGATCTTCCTCCAGAGCCAACAGAGAAAGACAGCCTTCCCCTATAGCCTGTGCCCTGAATTTGGACTTCTAGCCTCCTAAACTGTGAGAAAAAAAAAATTCTGTTTTTTTTTTAAGCCACAACTTGTGGTATTTCTGTTATAACAGTACTAAATAACAAAGACACCAGGGAAGCAGATTTCAAAGGAGATTAGTGTATACACTGTATATAAGGGGGTGCTCTTGAGAAGGAGAGTGAAGGAAACCATATTAGGAAGGACAAAAAGATAAACTGTAATGCAATCTCAACAAAGGTCTCAGAGATCCTACAGGGTGCTCTGAATCTGGGGTGGCCCTTCAGAGTTTTTCTGGTCTGGGGTGAAAAGCTAGGTCTTTTTAACCGTTCCTTTTTGAAACATGGGATAAGGCTTTCCCTGGTAAAGAGGTGGTGTTGTTAGTTGTCCTCTAGTTGATTCTGACTCATAGTGACACTTTGTGACAGAGTAGAACTGCCCCACAGGGTTTTCTTGGCTGTAAACTTTAGGGAAGCAGATTGCCAGGTCTTCCTCTTATGGTCTTCCTCTTGTGGTGGGTTCAAACTGCAAACCTTTGGCTTAGTAGCCAAATGCTTAAATGTTTGTGCCACCAGGACAACCTTGAGATAAAACAAGAAGACTGAGAGCTGAGGACTGTCTACTGACTATTCCCAGCAACTGAAGGAGTATGTTTCATATTCCAAAAGTGGACCTGGGAAGTAAATCATAGCATTCAATACAGCCCCTGTATCATTCTGATCCACTTATTTGTATAAGTTCTTAGGGAAGCTTCTCCATAATTCTTATCAACCTGTTTTCCTGTGGAAACCCAGGAGAGGAAGGTTAACGAGGTGAACTACAACCCTGACAAGTGAGCTGGTCTCAGCTCCACAAATGATACACATTTTCTCCTTCTTCTGTCTGTGAGCTAGTATCATCTCTGGTCTTGGTGATTATCTTCTAGTACAACCCAGGCCCTCATCAACGAGGTCCTTGACTCACTGATTACTGTAGTTTTCTGTGGCCAGGTTTGCTGCACGCATCCATTTACAACCAAAATTGGGAAAGGGAGCTAAGAAGAGTCTGCAGAAATCACCTGCGTGTCAAGTCTTCTCCTTCTTGCCTCCACAGTGTAGTATAAACTCTACCTCCTTCTGATGATCAGGATCAAATTCTCTATTGATTTGTAGTACCCAGGGCATTCGTAACAATGATGCTTTATTTCCATTCGATTTCTATACATTTTAGCAAGAAAACTTACCCCTGGATCAGAAAAATTTACCCAGTTGCCCCAAGTTGGTCATTTTACACAGCAGAAACCCCTGAAGTTGCTCTCTTAATGTGCTCTTGAATATAACACTTCCAATTTGTGAGTGATCTTGTCTGGAATGCCCCCTTTCTATTCAGTTGTTTTTCTGTATCCAAGTCATAATCAGTATTTCTGACACCAGGATTATCAGCTGAATGCACTTCAGTAGTGTGGAGTGTTTCAACCAATGTCTGGTTACAAACAAGAAAGTGTTTCTCAGTTTAGCTCAAGGAGCAATTGCACCTGGCTGAAAGATCACCTCTGAGTTACAGATACTGCTATTATCATCAAACTAGTTGGATAATCATGGCTGATTGTGATGGCATATGTCACCGTTCTTTGCAAACCTTATACTGCTAGTTTCTGCTTAGGGCCCTAAAAATAAAAATAAACAATTAAAGACACACAAATTTCTTTTCGAAAAAATGTTAATACTGTCTGACACAATTTCTAGATGAAGAATATCATATTCCTAATATCCAAACAGTTCCTAAAATCTCTGAGGCGCTTGCTTGAAAGTTATCTTTGCTTTGTTTTAGCTTGTTTTGGTATGGCCAATGATTGATTGAATGGCAGAAATTATGTATAAATCATAATAGAGGCAGATTAAAATATTGTCTTTTCCAAGTAAAGTGTACATGTTTTCTTCTGACTGGTGTGAAGTGTAGAGTCACTAGAAAAAACAAAAAAACCCATTGCAGTCCAGTTGATTCAGGGTCATAGTAACTGTATGGACAGAGTAGAACTGCCCCATAGAGTTTCCAAGAAATTGCTGGTGGATTCGCACTTCTGACCTTTTGGTTAGCAGACTGAACTCTTAACCACTACACCTCCAGAGTTCCAGAGTCAAAATAGTAAGTAATAAATCTGTGTTTTTGTTTTTGGCCTTAGTTCCCTTCCGATTGTTGTTGCCTTCTAATTCTTCCATGGATGAACTGCTGCTGCATTGTGCTTAGTAGATTCCTGGAGATCCCGGAGGGGTGAGAGGGAGTGATAGTTGTCACTATTTTTATTTCACTCTCAGCTCTCAGTCAGTGGGTTTTATATACTTGCCCCACAGAGAGGGTCTCTTATGCTTATTCAACTGCCACAATAGTAGATCCTGGTTGCCTTAATACAAGGCTTATGGTGATACAGGGATAGCTTCTTGGTTCTCTTCTTCCAGCCTTAGGCTTAGATAGACTTAGTATTTGCAAAAGTAAACCAATTCGCGTGATCCGTTTATTCTTGGAAGGGCATGCCGATCTCTGGAATTTAATTGTTTGCTTTGAAACATTAGTCTCAATAGGTTAGGTTCAAGAAGATTTATGATTTTTTAGATGAACTTTTTCTCATTGCTAATATGTGAGTAAATTTTGTTATTGTGGCTCCTGCATCTGCAGAAATAGGCAGTCTCTTACTAATGTACTCTTAATGGCTAGCAAGGTCATGTATGCATCATATATCATGGCCATATGGTGCCCAATTCAAATATCCTTGTGGAAAACAGTAAATGTATACTGATTTCCATTTCATGGAAATAGATACTCTGCTTTCCTGGAAGGTGAAACAGAGATTATGAAGAAAGTATTAGCCAGATTATAAAGGTTATAATGGATCCCTAGTTCTTCCTGATGTGTTTTAATTCCTGAATATGCTTTTCTGTATAAGATACTGCTGAAGCAAGCAAATAGCTTGTTAACATCTCAGAATCGTTTGGCTTATATCTTGATCATATAGTACTTTTAAACAGTGGTGTCGCTAGGGGGATTTGGGGGGGTAGACTGCACTGTGTGACACACTGTCAGAGGGGTGACACCAAAATGACTGTCTATAAAATTTTTGTGCAGTGTTTCAGCAGAAATTTATTATTTTTTATAAAATATCCCTGCAGTTAGTTGTAACAATAAAAACATTTTTCATAAGCCCAGCTTACATGTATCAATATGCCTACAAGACTAAAGATCTATGTTAATTTACTTTTTGAAACTTCTAATGTGGTCCAGTCAAAGCTGTCATTATTATTCAATTATATCATGAATTGAATTGTGTCCCCCAAAAATATCTGTCAACTTGGCTAGGTCCTGATTTCCAGTATTGTATGATTGTGTACCATTTTGCCATCTGATGTGATTTCCCTATGTGTTGTAAATGCTATCACTATGTTATAATAAGATTGCTTAGCAGCAGTTATATTGATGAGGTCTACAAGATTAGGTAGTCTCTTAAGCCAATCTCTTTTGAGATATAAAAAAGAGAAGTGAGCAGAGAGACAACGGTATCTCATACCACCAAGAAAGCAGTGCTGGGAGCAGAGCACATCCTTTGGTCCTGAGGTTCCTGTGCTGAGATGCTCCCAGACCAAGGGCAGACTGATGCATTACAAGGACCTTCCTCCAGAGCCAACAGAGAGAAAGACTTCCCCTGGAGCTGATGCCTTGAATTTAGACTTGTAGCCTACTAGACTGTGAGAGAATAAATTTCTCTTTGTTAAAAGCCATCCACTTGTGTTTCTGTTATAGCAGCAAACAAGACAAATTACAATGGCACTTTGAATCAAGAGGTTTAGTCTGCACAAGCTACATGCACGCGCTATTTTTTTCATTGCAACCAGTGTTTTTATGGTCTCTGATTTTGTCAAACTTTCTGCTACAATATTGTGGTAATTAGTATTTGTAAACCTATATTAATAACTTTTTTGAGAATGAAGTAGTAATTAAAGAAAAAGAATGAGGAAAAACAAAAAAATGCTTCCACTCAGTTACTAATAATGTTGTAATTAATAGTTTTAATTCAATGTAGAAAGATTTTCTAATTTTGTTGCTAATATTCATATACTCTAAGAAATACTAAATTTAAGCAATTAAAAACTATATCACATATTATTCTATGGTTAAAATTGATAATAAACATTACTAAGGATTATGTATGGTCTGGTGGGGGAGAAGGTCCTTGGGGGGGGGATGTGACACCAACCCTACTGATGCCACTGCTTTTAAGGTGGGAATTAGTGGACATCAAAACTGCCTCTTCAAATGTGTCTTTAACCACAGAAATATCTGTTGTTTCCCTTCTGGAACAGTTTTCTCTGCTTAATATTTACAAAGAATGGTTAACGTGTTCAACTGGTAACTGAAAGGTTGAAGGTTTGATTCCGCCCCTAGAAACCTTGGAAGAAAGGCCTGGTGTTCTACTTCTCAAAAATCAGCCATTGAAAACTCTATGGAATAAATCCTATCATGGCACACATGGGTTTCCATGAGTCGGAGTCCACTCAACTCCAACTGGTACGGGTCTTTACAAACAAAAGGATATGGATCTGGAGAGAATCTCTGTACAAATGTTGATAATTGTATTAACACTTTAGTGAAAACCCATGTATTTTCTATATTTTGAAGTCCCATTCCTGAAAAGTTATTTAAACAACCTTATCCTTTTAAGCAACTACCATTTCTTCCTTCAGTCTTCTCATTTATTCTCTTCATACCTCCTGTTATTTGGAACGTATTTTTCCCCCACTGTGAAGCCTGCTGTTCTGTATAACTGAGCCAGCAGACTAACTATTATCTCCTGAAAATATGTATTCACCTCCCAAGAGCTTATGTAAGGTACCCATGATCAAGCTACTCTATCCCTCTTACCATATCACCTATTATAGTCTGCATTAAAATAATTAAATTAGATATTTTCCTCTGGTCAACATAAAGTCAGTTATGGTCATCTATACCAATCATTTTCCTTTTGCTTAGGAAGGAGTATTCCATTTCTGTGTTCCTGATGGGTAGGGAAACCTGTCAGGGTAAACTGCCAAACCTCTGCCTACACCCACTGCAGAAAGTTGCTAGTCATGCCACCTGAAAACATGTTTTCTTATAAGTTATCTGCCTCTGTGACTCAGTCTTCAATGCAAGTCATCCTTTCCACTCAGTGACATCTAGAATTAGCAATAGATCCCCCTCCTTGTTTTCAGTTATAAGACTATATGATGATAATGATTCATTAGGCTTCTGCTGAATCTCTTTAAGAAACTTTAAAAAAATTCTGTAGTCATCTGACTGTGACCTCTGTTTACCTATATATTTTTCAGGAAATCAATGGTCTTCAGTAAGTTTCTTTGAGAGTAAATGTAAGATCTGTCCAGCGAGCCAAGGCAGCATGGAGAGGGCAATCCAAAATCAGAAAAAAAAAAACAAACAAACAGATCTTACTGTTTTTTTTTTTTTTTTCTGCCACTAAAACCTAGTCAACATTGAGAGGCTTAAATATTAACACTGCTGCTAACCACAGCCATGGCATAGACATTGTCAACAATTGCCCGTTCTCCCTGGTGTTCCCTACCTACCCGCTTTGCTAGACGCCTTGGAACTAAGTCTATTTCCTTTCATTCCCATTGATATAACCTGTCTCCTATAATCTGCCTGAAGCTTTCACCATTTCATTACAAGAATGATAGGTAGCCATCCTGACATAATGTCCCAATCACATTGTCTATCCTGTCTGTTATCTTGCCAGAAAATACCTTAGTCATTTTGATTCATTGATCTGAAAGACCATCCTCCTCCAAGTGCCAATCTGAAATAACACAAAAGATTATATTTTCAAATTCATCATGAACCCTCAACAATCTCAATCTTATTTTTATTCTAAGCCCTTATTTTTAATAAATACTTGTTTTTCATAAAATATATTATTTTATAAACTCAAAGGTATTGTGTAATTTTTATGTCACAGTCCTATTAATCATCAGAAGATTTCCTCTGTCTTTTTTTTTTTTTTCCCAAATACAAAGACCCAGACTAAGGCCCAATCAAAAAAAAAAAATTTTTTTTTTTCTAGTAATACTTTCTTCCTTCCAAATTCTGAATTTGTGGTCTCTAAACAGGCCTCCTTTCAATAGCTAAAATCAGGTAAAAACATTTGTTTTTGTTTATTCAGAAATTCTTATCTGCCACATGAAATTCTCCTAATATTACTCAACAAATCAAGACAATATACAAATACATAGATGACACTGAACCTAAGCTCCCTCTCATTACTCCACTACTCCTTCATCATTCTCTGATCTTCTGTGCCCAGAAAAGTCCTTTTCCTTTTCCTTTACTTTCTTATCTGTTGTTCCCTTTTACCTGTAATCTGCCCACTAGCATGGAATCAACATATTTGAATGCTTCTAATGATGCAGAAACTCTATCTACATAAATATACAGCTATTTTCAATAATATTCCATTTTTAATTTTTTTTAAATTTTTAAGTGAAGTGGCTCCTTTCTGTGTGTTTACTTGCTGTTGTTGTTGTTGTTAAGTGCCGTCGAGTCCATTCCACTTCTAGTGACCCTATGTACAACAGAAGGAAACACTGCCCGGTCCTGTGCCATTCTCGCAATCACTGTTATGCTTGAGCCCATTGTTATATCCACTGTGTCAATCCATCTGGCTGAAGGTCTTCCTCTTTTTCATTGACCTTCTATTTGACCAAGTACGATGTCCTTCTCCAGGGACTGATCCCTCCTGATAACATGTCCAAAGTATGTGAGACAAGTCTCGCTATCCTTGCTTCTAAGGAGCATTCGGGCTATATTTCTTCCAAGACTCATTTGTTCATTCTTTGTTTACTTAGTGAATACAAAATGATAACACTGTCATAAGTGTTGGGTTTGTGAAGGAAATTAAGCTTAAAGCCTATTGATAGGAAGAGGAAATATATAAAATATGACAAAAGAAGGTAATATAAAGGGGTAGAGGAATGCAAAGGGGGCAGAAATGTTGTCAAGATTGGCAATTAATTCATTCTAGTTTGAGGAAAGTCAACTAAATGTAGTGATAACTAAGTAATGTCTTAGAAGACAAGTGAGAATTTGTAAAGTGTGAAATGGGGCTGTAAGATACAGGGTTTCCTGGAGTGCTTTGTAAATGTTTAACCAATAGGCATTGATGATTTATGTGGATTCAAGTCACTTTAACATTTTAAAACAGACTTTCCAGACCGCATAAACCATATGCCTCAAAGTGTTTCCTTACTTATGTATACATGTATACACGTTCTCTCTATGATAACACAACAGAAGAAGCTTAATGTAAAATCTGTCTTGTATGCTATGGTTTCAACAATTTTGACATTCCAAACTGGTGGGTCAAACATCCAATACCTTTGTGATGCATGTTTCATATTGTGATTGCTTAAGACACACTCTCAGTAAAATTAGGTATTTCTTTTTACTACCTTGGCCCTCTCATTTTTTGAATTGAAATTAATGGCCAGTCTGGGAAGCTGGAAGAAAATAAATTCACATTTCTTTCATTCTTTGACTTGATTCATTACCAGAGGAAAATACAAAGAGGGGAATAAAAACAGGGAAGCAAAGACATAATAGCAGGTATGGGACACACAATCACTGCCTAAATCTTCCAACAAAGAAATTTGAGTCAACAAGTTAAAATCAGCTTCTGGAAAGCTTTTTCTTATTGGCTCCCTATGGTATATTACTTAACTTTAAGAATAATCCACCCCAAGTAAAATAAAGCAGTAGGAAAAGACATTCTGGTGAATCAAGTCAATTTGACAAAACAGTGGCTTTGCTTTCTTTTCTTCACCAACTCTGAAAATACACATCCTGAAAGCAAAAGATAAATCACTAGGTTTTGTGGCTTTCTAGAGTTTAGTCTTGTCCAACTCTGCATACACTTAAATAATGTTCTAATATTATTGAAGAGACACAAATGGGGAACACTAATTTCTTTCAGTTTGACCTAGTATTAAAGTCTTGCTCTTTAAAATCCTACAAACTTTGGCAAGGTAAGTATGAACATGTTTCTGAAAATAGCTGAAGTGTACTAATAAACACTTTCAAACTAAAAACATTCTATTAAACTTTAGCAACATGTTTAATGAATCTTTTAGGATTGAGTCTTTTTTTGATTTTTGATTGCCATTGATTTTTTTTTTCCAAGAAGTTGATAGGATTGTAGCTAGAATTGTTTCTGTAAAATGTATTGGAAAGAATGAGAATCAAATATATGCAAAATGCAGTATTTTATTCACACAGTGATTTTAAATATAAATCAATTAATTTAAATTCAACTTGAAAAAGTGAAATCCTATTTAAATTTTTAAAATGACAGAAATGGGAAAAAAGCTCCACTTGGAGACATGCAAGTGTATGTATACAAATTATAAACATTTTATATGATTTTAATACCATTGTATTATTGGAATTATACAATTATATTAAATTTGCTCTCAAATTACTAAATTAATATTACATTAACGTGTGAATGGTGCTGCAATAATAATCATATATTTGCAGCAACCCTGAGACTCAGATGTGTTACTTTCATAAAACAACACTGACAAACCTTGTAATAAAACAACAGGTTATTGAGTGGGCTATTTGTAATTAAACTTCTAGTGGGACTACTATAGTTAAATATCTTAGCATGTAGTTCCCCAATGACTCTACAAAATTGATAATTGATTAATATAACTAAACATAATTATTAAAAAAAGTCCACACACAGATTAAAAAAAGAATAATAATAACTCACGGTTTAAAATACAACATGAGATTATGTCCATTTCCAATTTCCCAACTTTTGAATAAAGATTGAAAACATATTTTAGTACAGGATAACAACCAATTTCTGACACTTTTTTTTCCTCTTCTTTTACTACGATAGTTATGAATTTAAGACATCTTTTTTTCCTTGAGATAAAAATGCAATTTGATCAGATAATTGTTTTTTATTTTATCAAATATTAGACACCATTCCTTTTAAGACACATTATTATTTTATTTAGTGCTAAGAACATTAAAATAAAAGGAAAAAATCAAATTAACTATAACATGGGTTATTTCTTATCAATAAGAATTTTACCCTATATTTACTAAAAATTATATTTTGGACTTATTTGTTTAGGTATAGATTTCTATTGTGTAATCACTCTCTTATAGTTGTAAGAAAGGAAAACATTAGTGAAATAAAAATGTTAAACTATTCCTAAAATTTCTTCAATTACAGACTCCAACTCTTCTAAATCATTTTTCCCCTAAGATGTTCAAGTCTATGTTTTCCGTGCAGTACCTTCCTCTGTGCCTTCAGAGTGATAATGGTACAGTATTTCTTTTAAAAATTATTTCGCAATGTCTCTGAGATTTTTTCTCGATAAACTTTTATCTGTCTCCAAGTTTTGAAGTTGTGCTTTTTCAATTCATCTGAATGTGACAATTGTTTTGTAGAACAGTATACAATACGTAAAGACAGATTACCCAATAAGCAAGGTCAACACATGCTTAGTGTATCAACAAAACAGGGGCACCAGTTGTCCAAAGCAAAGAACCATAGATGCCAAGCCGACAGGACACGAGGAAAAGTGAGCACTGCAGTGGAAGGGAAATAAATGGATTTGATTACATTTTACGAATTTTGTATATGATAATGATTATATTTTCCTTTTCATTTCAGACCGATAGGTTATAACCTCACATTCAGTTATCTCTCATCAACCACAAATAATGTGCCAGTGGCACTATTATCACATGACTTGTGATGTATCTGGTCCTGTCCAAAATGAACTAAAATTCATCTTCAGATTGAGCATACCCTTGTATCTGTATAATGCTCTGCGATTGCTCTTGCCCCTGTTGGCTATCAGCAGTAGTCCAATGATCTGCATAGATGCAGCATGGAAGGATGGAAATTGAATATGCAAGTTTTAAAGTATTATTTCAAGATGAAAAACCTCATGGAGACCTGCGAAGAGCCGGACAACAAACATCATAAGACAAGCAAATGAAATTATTTCTAACTGCCTATAAGTGCTATTACTTTTGACTATCTCAGACCTGAAGAACAAAGTTACATGTTCCAAATCAATTTTTTTTCCTCACTAATTTTCAAATGGAAATTTCTTTGTTAACATCAAATTCAAATGCAAATTTTATTTTATAAATTTTACTTGTTTTATAATTTTTACTTATTTTCAATTATTCAAATTTATTTGCTACAGTAAAACCAAATTTAAGAAATGACATAATTTGATATCTAGATAAAATAAAATGACAACAACTAAGTGGAGCACAAAAACGAAAGCTCACAGAAGATAAAAAGAAAAGGACTTGTGAAACCCTAAAGACAATTCCAAAATTAACTTCCTTTTTAAAATGTAATGAATCAGAAGAGACTTCTTCCATTGAACGCTTGAGTTTAATGGGTGCAAATCATTGTACTACTACAACGAGGGCTGAAATTGCTCATAGCAATATGTATATCATAGAATTTGTTCCAAATTCTGCATCCATTCCTTGCTGTGGTAAAAAAGAAAATAATCGTGTAGAAAGTGAAACTATTTTAGAGTCTGAAATTTTCACATCTGAAGACCCCATAAATAACAGAAATATAAATCCTTCTTTGTGGAATAATTTTTCTTCTAATTATGTAAATTATTGAATTAAAAGAGACCCAAGTGATTGTCAACATCATAGTGTACCATTTGAAAATTCATGACAAAAATTTCTGGATGGGAAACAAACAACGTTCTGTAGCCAGAATAAATTTCTAGAGTGCAGAGCTAATGGTGAAAATCATAACAGGGATGGCTACTCTCCATCAGTCAGCTCTGTATAATGTTTTGTTTGCAAACTATTCAGTCCTAAATTGTTTAATTCTTGATTTGCTATGGATGAATTTAGCAATTGGTGCAACTTGAATATGATTGATAAACATGAAAACAGTTCAATTCGCAGATGTTGTATATTGTCATATTTAAATAGAAGACATGGTTTTGGCTTAAATCAGGAACTGAAAACAAATTCATGAAGAACGTCAGTATTGGAACGCCATTTTGTAATGCATAGTTTCTGTCATTATGACAATCACTGAACTTGGACTATCTTTTAGAGGAAGAAACGTGTTTAAGTCCCCCCAGAATAAAAATTTGGGGGGTTTACGTGAACTTGTTAATCAGATGGATCTACTTTTAGCAGGTCACATTTCAAAATATGGTAACACAGGAAAGGGCAACCCATTGTATATGTCTAAAACAACCTATGAATTAATAAACTTAGTAAATAATAAAGTTCAATCAACTATTTTCAGTGAAATAAAATAGCTCGATATTTCAGTTTTTCTGTAGATTCTATTCCTCATCTTTCTCATACAGATCATCTAAGTTTTGTTTTAAGATGTGTGTCTCCAACAGATGGTAAACCTGTCCAGCAATTTATCATATTTACTAGCTTAAAAAGTCATACTGGTGAAGAAATCACAAACCAAGTACTTCACAATTTATGTGACGCTTGCAAAATATATTTTTCTAATTATTTATTTAATTACTCAATTATGAATTTCAAAATATTTTATACAAAGTAAGTGGGTTAAACTTGTAATAGGAGAACTTTTTTGGACCCCAGCTAAAATGGTAACTTTGACCATAAGTCTGAGGACAAGAATCAGCTGGAAGCTAGTTTCTATGAGGCAGAGGTCAGGTATCCAGTTCTCTAACTTCACCATTTCTGACACCAGCCATTCTCTCCACAGCACTGTTTCTGAATCGGGTTCAATAATTCATTGCAGTGGTCACAAAGAACTCATAGAAACACCATATCTGCACTAACAACTTTAATAACAGAGAAGGATATAAACAAAGATATGCATAGGGTAAGGTTCAGGAGGAGTCCCAGCACAGGGCCTCAACCTGTAAGGGGACCTGCTTATGTCTCAGAGGTGACTCATTTACCCTTCCTGAAAACCAGTGTTCATTCTTACCCATCAGGAAACTTTCAAACAGGAAACGCAATGGTGTCACTTAGTGGGCTTTGCTTTTGGATGCTGATCTAACCTGAATCTGACTTTTCCTGGCCAGCTCCAGAACATCTCTCAGATGGCCCCAGCTCTTTGGGCAACCCCCTGCTAGGGGTGCCCCAGCTCTGAGAGTGTTACAGCTCTCGACCGGAGTTCAGAGTTTTCACTCTGCTATCACTGTGTGTGTCTGCTCGTTGTCTCTGCCTCTTCTGGTACCACTGTAGCTGCTGCCTCTGTTACCATTGCAGGTTTACCTTGTCTGGGAGGGTCATAGTTCAGGACCCCTATGTCCAAAGGACATGCTGCTCTCCTGTCTCTCCAGGATCAGAAGGTCTCATCTGGGTTTTTTTCAGTCACTGGGTTGGTCCGCCAGCCTTTCCAAGTAAAGGTCAGACTGAGCAGGGCTCCCCATCAAATGTGGGTAAGGGTTGGTTACTGAGCAGTGTTCCCTAGCCAATCCAGGTTAAGTGCTTTTCTGCATGGTTGGAACTCAGTCAGATGTGCCGTGGAAGAAAGGCCTGGTGATCTGCTTCTGAAATTTCACAGCCTTGAAAACCTTATGGAACACATTCTACTGTGCGCACATGGGGTCGCTATGAGTCGGAACTGACTCAACTGCAACTGTTTTTTTTTTTGTTTGTTTCTTTGTTTGTTTTGCTTTCTTTTATGGATTGGTGTGTGTGCGGAGAGAAAGAGCAAACTGGTAAGTCCCTTCTGTGTTTCTTGGAGCTCAATTCATGGATGATAAATTTTGCAACAGGAAGAAAACCAAGTAGCAAACTAATGAAATTTAGGTTTAAAACCAAATATGAGGAGTTTTTATGGGAAAGAAACCACTGTAGAAAAGTAAAACTTAAAAAAATATATATGCATATATGTATATGTATATCCCTTTCTGTTGTGGCATGGCATGAGTTCAACCTATGAGGCAGAACTTTTTATGTAAGGTACTCTACAGCAATATTCAATGGCTTCTCACACCTGACATATCTGGTCACATACTACCCATATTCAAAATAGCATCAGTATTTATATTCTCAAGTGTGTTCATTTAAGAAACTTCTTTAAAACACTTACATCGTCTGATTCAGTAAATTCAGTAGAAGAGCTTTTCATTCACTATTACAGCACTCGGTTTATAGACTCTTTTGAAGGTCCCATGACGTTAGATGTAAATGTTTGCTTTATTATGCACTACAGAGGAAGTCAGCACAACTGGACTAAACCAAAGCTAAGGCATTTCCTCAATACAGTTAAACACTTTGAGGGACAGAGTACCAGGGGTAGGGGTCTGGAGACCATGCTTTCAGGGGACATCTAGATCAACGAGCATAACAAAGCTTATTAAGAAAATGTTCTGCATCTTACTTTGGTGAGTGGCATCTGGGGTCTTAAAAGCTTGCAAGCGGCCATCTAAGATGCATCAATCTGTCCCAACCACCTGGAGTAAAGGAGAGTGAAGAACACCAAAGACACAAGGAAAGTATTAGCCCAAGACACAGAAAGGGACACATAAACCAGAGACATCATCAGCCTGAGACCAGAAGAACTAGATGGTGCCTAGCTACCACCAATGATTGCCCTGTCAGGGAACACAACAGAGAGTCCCTGATGGAACAGGAGAAAGATGGGGTGCAGAACTCAAATTCTAGCAAGAAGACCAGACTTAATGGTCTGAATGAGACTGGAGGAACCATGGAAAGCATGGCGTCTGGATTCTCTATCAGCCCAGAACTAAACAATTTCCAAGGCCAGCTCTTCAGACAGGGATTGGACTGGACTGTGGGACATAAAGTGATACTCTTGAGGAGTATGCCTCTTACCTCAAGTAGATACAAGAGACTAAGTGGGCAGCTTCTGTCCGGAGATGAGATGGGAAGGCAGAGAGGGTTAGGAGCTGGTTGAATGGACATGGGGAATCAGGGGTGGAAAGGAGGAGTGTGCTGTCTTAGTATGGGGAGAGCAGTTAGAGTCACATAACAATGTATGTATAAACTTTTGTATGGGAAAAAAAAAAAAAATCCTTTGCCAAAAAAAAAAAGAACACGTGAGACAATTGAGGGCACATTGACTTCTTATTCACATTCCAGGATAGCAGTTTTTTACTCCTAAAATTCCAGGAATTCTGTGCTCATTAATGAACATTTTCATTGTTCAAAAGAAGCCCGTGTGCTTATAAGGAAAACCTGTTAGACAAAGTTGCCTCCAGTAACTAACATTTCTACATGATATATCTCTGTCCCAGAAGCAATAGATCACTTTTCTTGAGCAGTGTCAACTAGAAAAGATAATTTGTGATAGCCTCTCACAGTTTGCAGTAATAGCATCTGGCCTACATACCTAGGGGTTGCTGGTATACTGAGCACTGGTTAATAGCTAGCTATAGCGTGCTTACTTAACTTTTCAACTGAAATGCCTAGATAATGCTTGGGGCAGTGCATATATATAACAACTTGTTCTTGGCCTCAAGAGATGTTATTATTGCTTAGAATGAGCAATTATTCAAGATATCCCCTGAGATTGAGGGATGTGACAGGCACCACACTGGTACTACTTAGAAGCAGCCTGCCAGATGGTCAGAATCTGCAGTGGTGGAATGAGGTCAGTATTGAATGGACCTGGGGCAAAACAGCTTTTCTTTAGCAATTTGGTGGCAGAAGCATTTGGAAATTTGAGGGACCAAGTCCCAAGGTTTGAGAAAATGGCATAAACTCCACAAAAGTACATGAAAATGAGTTAAATATGACCTAAAATTAGAACAATTTCAGGACTCAGTTCATTCCTGATAGACTAATCTTCTGTGGTTTGATTGGCTGTTTTTACTTCATTATAACACTACATACAAATTACAGCAAACTTTTACGTTTTTATTTGAAAAGTGAATTGTTTCTCTGTAGCCTCAGGCAAAGAAAAAAACAGGAGTTGAATATTACTCTGGCCACAGTTGCAGCAATTCATTAAGCTGCCCGTGTTGTGTAATAAGAACATGCTGTTCTCTTCACTGTCTCCCTATGCTGTCTCAGCTTGCTGTGCTTAGGACCATTTATTTCTTTGTTCAACCACTATGTCATTAGTGAATGAGTACACACCCAAGGAGGTGTGAACTAATAATGAGGTTAGAGGAAAGGAAGGCAACACTCTCTGTAGACTTCACTTTTAGTGTTAAACTACAGAACCACAAGACAGTCATAGGAAAAGAGTTATTCAAGAGACACACCAGAGACTCCATTCCAGTAAGGCCAGGCAACTCAGTCGAAACATAATATTTCTAATGTTTCAAATGCAAGCAATACTTACTTGCTAGACTGTAGGAAATAGTCTATCACTGTGATGTAATAATACATCATGATGCTTAAATTAGATTTAGAAACCAAGTATATTGTAATACAATGTAAACCTCTTAACCAGTTGCCCTCCAATCCACTCTGACTCATGGTTACTTTGTGTGTCAGAGTAGAATTGTGCTTCATAGGGTTTTCAGTGGCTAAGTTTTTGGAAGTAGATGGCTAGGGCTTTGTTCCCAGCAATATAATTAGAAAAACACACCAAACCCATTGCTGTCAAGTTGATTCCAACTCTTAGTGACCCTACAGGACAGAGTAGAACTGCCCCATAGGGTTTCCAAGGAGAGGCTGGTGTATTTGAACTGCCAACCTATTGGTTAGCAACCAAGCTCTTAACCACTACACCACCAGAGCCCCCAGAATATAATATGTAAACAATAAAAAGCACTCATGCTAATACCATGCTGTCTTGAGTACTCACTATAGATTCCTAGTAAGTCTAGAAACCAACCAGTGTACTTACCTGCCAAACTTTATCTTCCTTTTCAAAATAGTTTTGGCTATTCTAGGTCATTCATATTTCCACTAAATTATAACACTTGCTTTTCAAGTTTACAAAATTTTTGCTGGAGTTTAGATTGATTTTGATTGAAGCTATAACGTCTTCCAATCAATAAAAGTAGTTCAGTAATCTATTTATTTAAATTTTACTTGATTTACTTCAGCAATGTTGTATGATTTGCAGTGGGGAGTTATTCTGTCAGATTTATTCCAAAGGATTTCATGTTTTAGATACTACTGTAAATGATGTTTATATTTTAATTGCATATTTTTTGTTTCCTCCTATATAAAAATGCAATTTATTTTAAGTTGGAGATATATATATATATATAGACCCGCTGCCCTCAAGTCAATTCCAACTCATAGCAAATGTATAGTACAGAGTAAAACTACCTCACAGGGTTTCCCAGGCTGTAATCTTTATAAGAGCAGACCACCACACCTTTCTCCCCGCAGAAAGGCTAGCAGATACAAATTGCAGACATTTCAGTTAGCAGCTGAGCACTTAACCACTGCAGCACCAGGGCTCTTTATATATGTATAACCAACTAAAAACCAATTT
>NW_004444071.1:277986-328674 GCF_000243295.1 Trichechus manatus latirostris | reverse complement strand
ATATATATATATATAAATATATAAATATTTATATGAAGTATTCGGTGAACTTGACAAAATCACTTCTGAACTTTGATAATTAGATAATCATGTACTTATGATGATTAGATAATTTCTAATTCTTATATGGATTCTTATATTGGACAAATAAGGAACATAATGATAAATGGAGAAAATATTGAAATTGTAATGGATTTCATTTTACCTGGATCCACAATCAACAACCATGGAAGCACCAGTCAAGAAATCGAAAGACACATTACATTGGACAAATCTGCTGCAAAAGATCTCTTTAAAGTGTTAAAAGGTAAGGATGTCACTTTGAGGACTAAGATGCACCTGATCCAAGCCATAATGTTTTCAATTGCATCATATGCACGAGAAATCCGGACAATGAATAAGGACAACCAAAGAAGAATTTATGCCTTTGAATTAGGGTGTTAGCGAAGAATACTGAATACACCATCGACTGCCAGAAGAATGAATAAATCTGTCTTGGAAGAAGTACAGCCAGAATGCTCCTTAGAGGCAAGGATGGAGAGACTTTATCTCACATGGTTTGGACATGTTGTCAGGAGAGAGCAGTCCCTGGAGAAGTACATCATGGTTGGTAAAGTAGAGGGTCAGGAAAGAAGAGGAAGACCCTCGAGGAGATGGAATGACACAGTGGCTGCAACAATGGGCTGAAGCATAACAATGATTGTGACGATGGCACAAGACTGGGCAATGTTTCGTTCTGTTGTGCATAGGGTCTTTATGAGTCGGAACTGACTGGAGGGCACCGAACAGCAACAACAACATATTGTTTGGGAATAGTTACAGTGTGTTCTGTTCCAAATCTTAAAATGTTCAGCCTTTCACTATTAAAAATTATGTTAGCTATAGGTTTTTCATAAATGGCTTTTATAAAATTAGAATGTATTTTTTCTGTCTAACCTACTGTTTTTTTAATCATGTATATGTGTTGAATATTTTTAATGCTCTCTTTGCATAAATTGATATAATCATATCAGTTATTTTATTCTGCTAATGTGATGAACAACACTGGTTTTTAAATATTAAAGAAATCTTGCATTTCTGGGTAAAAATTCTACTTTAATCATTATATATGATAATATATAATGCATATATTTGGTTGAAGGCTTTTGTGTCCGTTCTCAAGAGAGATATTGTTCTGTAATTTTAATTTCTTGTAACATATTTTTCTTGTTTGGGTATCAGTATGTTAACCTCCCAAAATTAGTATGTGGATATTACTCCCTGATTTAGAATTTATCAGTGAAGCCATTTGGTGGGGAGTTTTTTTTTTTTTTAATTTCAAATTAAGTTTAACCAATAGATATAAGATTAATCAGATAGTCTATCTTTTTGAGTCAGGTTTGGTAAATTGTTTTTCTCAAAATTCTAAAATTATTTCTCAAAATTTCTGAATTTGTCCATTAAATATGTTTTCTATTTTATGGACAGAAAATTGCTTATAAAAATCCCATTCTTCTATTTTCAGCATCTGAACAATCTGTAATGATGTCCACTCATTCATTCCTGCCATTGGCAATTTGTGTATATTTTTTACTTGTTTGCCTATTAATTTCCCAAGAGGTATACCAATTTTATAACCATTTCAAGTAACCAAGTTTTACTTTTTTAGTTTTCTTTTTTTCTTCTATTCCATTTATATTTGCTTTTATCATTATTTTTCTTACCTTGTATTTGCTTTGGATTAAATTTCTCATTTTTTTTCTATTTTCTTAATGTAGACTTATCTATCATTACTTTTTAAAGTTTTCATTTTTCATATATAGGAATTTAGTCATAAGATTTTTCTCTAACCAAAGCTTATTTTTCTGCTGCAAATTTTGATATACTATATTTTTATTATTCAACTTGAATTGTTTTTTACTTTCTCTTATGTTTTTTGATCCAGTGTTGATTTAGATACGTTAGTTAATATCCCATGTTTGTTGTTTTGCTAGATATATTATAGTTATTGATATGCAATTTAATTAAGTTGTGATCAGAGCACAGACTCTGTTGTATTTCAATCATTTAAAATTTAATGTGTCTTGTTATTCGTCCCAGCATATAGTTTATCTGGCATATCTGTGAATGCCAGCGTGTACTAGAAAAAAAAAAAAACAAAAACGTGTATTCTGTACCTGTTACATGCAGTGTTTTATAAATGCCAATTAGGCCAGTTGGATTAATAATTCTAATCACCTAGTCTATATTCTTACTGCGAGTGATTTTTCACCAGTTTTATCAATTATTGAAAGAGATGTTTTAAAATTCTTCAATTATGAGTATTGATTTTTCTGTTTCATCCTATAATTTCGTCCATTTTTTCATAAATTTGGAAACACTCTTTTTAGTTATATACATATTTTGGATTGTTATGTTAAATTTGAGAGAAAAAAAGATACTGCACACATTGTCCCAATCAATGTTGCCTTATAATTAAAAATATTTCCCAGAAATGTTGACTTTATGTTGATCTACGTCAGCTACGTGATTAAAAATATATATATTTGGAGGCATATGTACTTTGAAAATTCTATAGTAGAAATATTTTCATATTTAGTATTTTTTCATTGCTTAATTTTGGTAAGATTTTCATGATGGTAAAATATTACTTTAAAATACCTTATCAAAAAAAAAAGACTCTAATTTTCATGACTCTTCTGAACTATTGGAAATAATCCTTCTTTGGGAAGTAACTTGCTAGGAGGAATAAATTCAAACGTTCTCATTTTCCATGTGCGTGACCTCAGCCTGATTTAATTTATTTGTACCTCAGTTTCTTGATCTATAAAATGTAGGTAGAATTAGATCAGTTCATAACATGTAATTATCTTAGAAAATTGCAAGCTCTGTAGTAAGATTCCAAATTTTACCTTTTTAATCATCCTTAGTTTTATAAACATAAATACAGTGAAATCTATTAGAGCCAGAACTCGAGGGGATTGCCTTGTTTTTCTGGATCTAGCAAATTCTCCGCCTTTGTCAGGGTGTGGTCTTACCACTTTTCTCTTTTTATTAGTGGGAAATATTTGAGTTTTCCTTCTCTGAAAGGTTTCCTCCTTACACAGGTACCAGTTTTCACAGATTTTACTGTACTAGTATTTTCTGTTTTTACTCACACTAGCTAACTAGATAGAAAGATACATATATATATTTAAAGATGTCATAATTTCAGAAAAAAACTTACATCAATTATAGTATACAACATAACTGACACAAACTTATAATAAAGTTGACCTTTAGTAATATTAATTCTACTCTTTTAAATGAGAAACAATTAGATCTAAGTACAATCAGGAGAAAATGCTTCTAGTAATACTATTTGGTTGAAGCAAGCCAAAAATGAAAGCTTTGATAAATTAGGTTAACATTTTGAACTAAATTTGTTTCTTGAAGACAATGAATAAGGTGGTTATTCAAGGATTCTTACTCATTACTTGGCTACATAGGTAGAAAAGAAATTGCCCAAGGGGTGGCAACCAAAGTTTTTGCTATTTATTATAGCTGACAATCAATATAGATCAAAGATAATGTTAAATTGGTGTTTGAATTTTCTGTTGCTTATTTGTTACATCTATTTATTTTAAATGTATTATTAATTAGTGATAGTATGTTTTTAAGTCCCTAGGTGGCACAAATGGTTAAGTGCTCAGTTGCTGGTTGAAAAGTTGATGGTTAGAACCGACCCAGAGGCACCTGGGAAAAAGGGTCTGGTTATCTGCTTCCAAAAGGTCACCTCCATGACAACGTTATGGAGTGCAGTTCTATTCTATACTCATGGGGTCTCCATGAATCAGAAGCAACTCAATGGCTGCTGGTTTCAGTTTTTTTGTTTTTGTTTTTTGGTTTATGTTTAAAAATGGTGTACATATCATTTTGCTATTTTTCTAGCTGGCTTTTGAAGAGATAAAAGTAACAAAGCAGATAAACTTTAAGAAACCCAGAATTCCTTTATTTAAGTACTCCTCTGAAAGAAATTCTGGGAAACCAAACAAACAAACAAACTTCAAGCCATTTGAATTTCAAAATCTTAAATCTGTAGGTAGGAAGATTAGCATAAATTGAATTCAAGTTTCATATAAGTAGGATGAGTGCAGTAAGGAAAATATGCTCTGTGTCAGCATAGGCTATAAATATTCTGTCCATGTTATAGGAAGATTATTGACAGAATTTTTCTGGGAAACATATGGTTGACTGAGCTATAGTAATATTAAAGAAAACTAGTTTCCATAATTAGAATGCTTTGGGTTAGCTTATCCTAAGTATCAAAATCATGCTCATTACTCTTTATCAGGGCTAAGTTAATTACATAATAATGAGTAATATCAAGATGTCAAAACCACTTGGAATTACTGAGGCTAATTGCAGGTAAAAAGGATTGAATATACTTATCATGGTCCACTAAAGCGCAGTTAGGTGTGTATAACTACTTTTTCCAATAATGTATCAGCAGCAACAGGCTTATCACCTGAAAAACCCTAGGCACATAGTAACAATCTATAATTAGTAAACAAGTGAATGACTGGATGCATTAGATTTCCTCTATACGAAAGCCATGAAGTCAGGGGGTCAGAGAGGAGATGAGAAATTACAGAATACACTGATGATAAAGTAATTCATATTTTGAAACAATCAAGCAACTTTTATCACTGTTCCTAGGTCTTTCTGTTTGGAAGGAGCCAGATCCTGTAGATCCAGTGTAAACGCCGAAGGTAAATGATTGACTCCATCTGAGCTGAGTGATGCTGTGATATGATTAAGTTTAGTTACATCAGTGGATCTCAACCCTGTGCCTATGAGAATCACCTAGAGAAGAACAGAATTGAAAATACTAGTGCAGGGCTCTATCCCCAGACATTTTGATTATTTATTTTCAGGTGAGTGCCACCTATGAGACTTTTTAAAATACCCCTAGATGATTTGAAAGTGCAACTAAGGGCAGAAATAAGATTTATCAAAATGAAGAAAGGGAGAATTTCTATATAGCTAAAAAGAACAGAGAATTCCCTGGATGGCATAAAAGGTTAAGGATTTGACTACTAACTGAAAGTCTGGCAGTTCGAATCCACCCAGAGGCACCAAGAGAAGACAGGCCTAGAGATCGCTTCAGAAAGGTAACAGTCTTGAAAACTCTGTGGAGCAGTTCTACTCTGTACATATGAGGTCACCATGAGTCAGAATCGGCTTGACAGCAACTAACAACAACAGAAGGAATAGTACAGACAAAAAATAAAACATGAATCACTGCAATGTAAGTATTTCAGGATCGTGGTGGGGGATGGAGTTGGAGATCATCTGGAAATGAAGCTGGGCAAGAAGAGCACAAAAGAATTTGTATCACACATATAGATGCTAGAATTTTACTGTAAACAATGGTAAGTAATGTAAGGATTTCAAGCAGAGGAATGACAGAGTCAAATTTGATTGGGGATTAAACTTTCTTACAAAGGTGTTGTGACTACCTTTGGAGATGTAGACTAGTAGGATAACTTATTTAGGATTCTTACAATATTATAGATAAGAGACAACGATGCCCTGAAAAAAGCCATTGAAAATAAGAGCAAATATGGTAAAAGATGATAGAAATATGTGATTATATATATATATGTACAGAGTCCTGGTGGCACTGTGATTAAGAGCTACCTCTGCTGCTAACCAAAAGGTTGGCAGTTCAAATCCACCAACTACTCCTTGGAAACACTATGGGGCAGTTCTACTCTGTCCTATAGGTTCACTATGCGTCAGAATCAACTCTATGGAAACGGGTTATATATGTGAGAGAGATGTGTTAGTATATGTGATAAGTTCTTTTAAATTCAAAATTTGTAGAATTTGATGTATTGTTTTATGTGGAAAATCTAGCTTCTATTTTGAATAGCTGAGCATATAGCCATACAATTAGCTGATACTACTACAAAAATTAAAACTACTACTACTACTATTGCTACTAGTACTCATTATCATCTACTTGTGCACTCTACTTACAAAGCATTGTGATGCTTGTTTTTAAATTTTAATTATATTCATTTACCCCCCGAAATCTACCATGCGTCTGTCAATGTCATAAAGTGGTGGCTTGCATGACTCTTTAATGCTGTAAGCAATGCCACTGGTATTTTAAATACCAGCAGGGTCACCCATGGTAGATGGGTTTCAACAGACTTTCCATACTAAGACAGACGATGAAAAATTGGCCAGTGAAAATTTAATGAATATCAGCAGAACATTGTATGATATAGTGCTAGAAGATGAGCCAACCAGGTTGGAAGGTACTAAAAATACTACTGGGGAAAAGCTACCTCCTCAAAGTAGAGTAGACCTTAATGATGTGGATGGCATAAAGCTTACAAGACCTTCAATTCATTTGCAGTGTGGCACAACTAAAATTGAAAAGATAGAGCTGAAAACATCCACTAATAATCAGATCGTGGAATGTAGGAAGTATGAATCTAGGAAAACTGGAAGTTGTCAAAACTGAAATGGAATACATGAAGATCTATATCCTAGGCAAAAATGAGATGAAGTGGACAGGTGTTGGCCATTTGAAAATGGACCATCATATGGTCTACTATGCTGGGAATGACACATTGAAGAAGAACAGCATCACATTCATTGTCAAGAAGAACATTTCACAATCTATCCTGAAGTACAACCCTGGAAGTGATAGGATAATATCCTTATGCTTACAAGGAAGATCAGTTAATACAACTATTATTCGAATTTGGGCCAAAATCACTAATACCAAAGATGAAGAAATTGAAGATTTTTTTCCAACTTCTGCAATCTGAAATTGATGAAATATCCAATCAAGATGCATTGATAGTTACTGGTGATTGGAATGTGAAAGTTGGAAACAAAGAAGATGGATCAGAAGTTGGAAAGTATGGCCTTGGTGACAAAATGACATCAGAGATCACATGATAGGATTTTGCAAGATCAATGACCTATTCAATGAAAATACCTTTCTTCAACAACATGTTGTTGTTGCTGTTGGTAGGTGCCATCGAGTCAATTCTGACTCATAGTGACCCAATGCACAACAGAACAAAACAGAGCCCAGTCCTGAGCTAGCCTCACAATCATTGTTATGCTTGTGCCTATTGTTACGGCCACTCTGTCAATCCATCTCTTTGGGGGTCTTCCTCTTTTTCGCTGACCCTCTACTTTACAAAGCATGATGTCCTTCTCCAGGGACTGATCCCTCCTGATAACCTGTCCAAAGTATGTGAGACAAAGTCTCACCATCCTTGCTTCTAAGGAGCATTCTGGCTGTACTTCTTCCAAGACAGATTTGTTTGTTCTCTTGGCAGTCCGTTGTATATTAACATTCTTCACCAACACCATAATTCAAAGGCACCAATTCTTTTTTGTTGTTGTTGTTTATTGTTGTAGTTTAAAAGAAGTTTACATTTCAAGTTAATCTCCCATACAAAAATTTATACAAACATTGTTATGTGACCCTAATTCTCTCCCCATACTGTGACAGCATACTCCTCATTTCCACCCTTGATTCCCCATGTCCATTCAACCAGCTCCTAACACTCTCAACCTTCCCATCTCCCCTCTCGACAGAAGCTGCCCACTTAGTCCCTTGTATCTACCTGAGCCAAGAGGCACGCTCCTCACAAGAATCACTTTATGTCCCACAGTCTAGTCCAATCCCTGTCTGAAGAGTTGGCCTCGGGAATTGTTTTAGTTCTGGGGTGATAAAGAATCTGGGGGCAATGCTTTCTCGGGTTCCTCCAGTCTCATTCAGACCATTAAGTCTGGTCTTCGAACTAGAATTTGAGTTCTACACCCAACCTTTCTCCTGCTCCATCAGGGAATCTCGGTTGTCTTCACCGTCAGGGCAGTCATTGGTAGTAGCCGGGCACAATCTAGTTCTTCTGGTCTCAGGCTGATGAAGTCTGTGGTTTATGTGGCCCTTTCTGTCTCTTGGGCTAATGCTTTCCTTGTGTCTTTGGTGTTCTTCATTCTCCTTTACTCCCGGTGGTTGGGACTAGTTGATGCATCTTAGATGGCCGCTTGCAAGCTTTTAAGACCCCAGACACCATTCACTGAAGTAGGATGCAGAACATTTTTTAAATAAGCTTTGTTATGCCAAATGACCTAGATGTCCCATGAAAGCATGGTCCCCAGATCCCTACCCCTGCTACTCTGTCCCTCAAAGTGTTTGATTGTATTCAGGAAACTTCTTAGCTTTGGTTTATTCCAGTTGTGCTGAATTCCCCTGTAGTGTATGCTGTCCTTCCCTTCACCTAAGATAATACTTGTCTGCTTTCTAGTTAGTAAATAACGCTCCTCCTCCCTACCCACCCTTGTAACAGTCAAAGAATGTTGTCTTCTGTGTTTAAACTTTTCTTGAGTTCTCATAATAGTGTCTTATACAATATTTGTCCTTCTGTGACTGACTAAATTCACTCAGCATAATAAGTTCCAGTTTCCTCCATGTTATAAGATGTTTTACAGCTTCATGTTGTTCTTAATCATTGCATAGTATTCCATTGTGTGGATATACCATAATTTGTTTATCCATTCGTCTGCTGATGGGCACCTAGATTGTTTCCATCTTTTTGCTATTGTCAACAGTGCTGCAATGAACATGGGTGTGCATATATCTATTCCTGTGACTGTTCTTATTTTTCTAGGATATAGTCCAAGGAGCGGGATAGCTGGATTGTATGGTACTTCTATTTCTATGTTTTTAAGGAAGGGCCAAATTGATTTACAAAGTGGGAACTCCCATCAACAGCGTATAAGTGTTCCAGTCTCTCCACAACCTCTCCAGCATTTATTATTTTGTGTTTTTTGGATTAATGCCTTGTTGGGGTGAGATGATGTCTCATTGTAGTTTTGATCTGCATTTCTCTAATGGCTAATGATTGTGAGCATTTCTTCATGTGTCTGTTAGCCACCTGAATATCTTCTTTGGTGAAGTGTCTGTTCATATTCTTTGCCCATTTTTTAAATGAGTTATTTGTCTTTTTGTTGTTGAGGTTTTGTGGTATCTTGTAGATTTTAGAGATTAGACACTGATCAGATTTGTCATAGTCAAATTTTTTTTCTCAGTCTGTAGGTTGTCTTTTGACTCTGTTAGTGAAGTGTTTTGATGAGCATAAGTGATTTTTAGGAGCTCCCATTTATTTAGTCTCTGTTCTGGTGCTTGTGCATTATTACTTATGGTTCGCATTCTGTTTATGCAATGTATTAGGGCTCCTAGATTTATCCCTATTTTTTCTTCCATGATCTTTATCATTTTTGATTTTATATTTAAGTCTTTGATCCATTTTGAGTTAGTTTTTGTGCATGGTGTGAGGTACGGGTCTTGTTTCAGTTTTTTGCAGATGGATATCCAGTTATGGCAGCATCATTTGTGGAAGAGACTGTCTTTTCCCCAATTAATGGACTTTGGGCCTTTGTCAAATATCAGCTGCTCATAGGTGGATGAATTTATGTCTGGATTCTCAATTCGGTTCCAGTGGTCTATCTATCTGTTGTTGTACCAGTACCAGGCTGTTTTGACTACCATGGCGGTACAATAGTTTCTAAAATCAGGTAGTGTTAGGCCTCTCACTTTGTTCTTCTTCTTGAGTATTGCTTTACTTATTTGGGCCTCCTCCCTTTCCATGTGAAGTTGGTGATATGTTTCTCCATCTCATTGAAAAATGCCGTTGGAGTTTGGATTGGGATTGCATTGTATCTGTAGATCGCTTTGGGTAGAACTGACATTTCCACAATGCTGATTCTTCCTATCCATGAGCAAGGTATGTTTTTCCTCTTATGCAGGTCTCTTCTGGTTTCTTCAAAGGCACCAATTCTTCTTTGATCTTCCTTGTTTATTGCTCAGCTTTTGCATGCATATGGGGTGATTGAAATACCATGGATTAGGTCAGATACACCTTAGTCTTCAAAGTGACATCTTTGCTTTTTAACACTTTAAAGAAGTCTTTTGTAGGAGATTTGCCGAAAGCAAAGTGCCTTTTGATTACTTGAGTGCTGCTTCCATGGGTGTTGATTGTGGATCCATGTAAAATGAAGTCCTTAAGAACTTATATATTTTCTCCATTTACCATGATTTAGTTTATTGGTTCAGTTGTGATGATTTTTCTTTTCTTTATGTTGAGATGTAAGCATACTGAAGTCTTTGTTCTTCATCAGTAAGTACTTCAATTCCTCTTCATTTTCATTAAGCAAGGTTGTGTCATCTGCATAAAGCAGGATGTTAAGGAGTCTTCCTCCAATCCCGACGTCCCATTCTTCTTCATATAGACTAGCTTCTCAGATTATTTGCTCAGCATACAGATTGAATAAGTATGGTAAAAGGATACAACGCTGACGCACACCTTTCCTGACTTTAAACCACAGAGTATCCCCTTGTTCTGTTCAAAAGACTGTTTCTTGGTCTAAGTACAGATTCCTAATGAGCAATTAAGTGTTCTGAAACTTCCATTCTTTGCAATGTTATCTATTTGTTGTGATGCAGAGAGTCGAATGCCTCTGCATAGTCATTAAAACACAGGTAAACATCTTTCTGGTATTCTCTACTTTCAGCCAGGATCCATTTGATATCAGCAATGATATTCCTCATTCCACATCCTCTTCTAAATCTGACTTGAATTTCTGAAGTTCCCCATCCATATACTCCTACACCCACTTTTGAATGATCTTCAGAAAAATTTTACTTGCATGTGATATTAATGATATTGTTCAATAATTTCCACATTTGCTTGGATTGCCTTTCTTTGGAATAGGCATAAAAATGGATCTCTTCCAGTCAGTTGGCCAGGTAGCTGTCTTCCAAATTTCCTGGCATAGGTGAGTGAGCACTTCGAGCACTGCATTCGTTTCTTGAAACATCTCAGTTGGTATTCTGTCAATTCCTGGAGTCTTGTTTTTTGCCATTATCTAAAGTGCAGCTTAGACTTTTTCCTTCAATGCCATCAGTTCTTGATCATATGCTACCTCTTGAAATGGTTGAATGTAGAAAAATTCTTTTTAGTACAGTGACTCTGTAGTCCTTCCATCTGCTTTTGATGCTTCCAGTGTCATTCAGTATTTTGCCCGTATAATCCTTCATTATTGCAACTCGAGGCTTGAATTTTTTTTCTACAGTTCTTTCAGTTTGAGAAATGCTGAGCATGTTCTTCCCTTCTGTTTTTCTAACTGTAAATCTTTGCACATGTCATTATAATACTTTACTTTGTCTTTCCAGCAGCCCTTTGAAATCATTTGTTCAGCCCTTTTACTTCATCATTTATTCAGTTCACTATAGCTGCTCAACATTCAAGAACAAGTTTCAACAAAATAAACAGCCTCTATACAAGTGGACCTCATCAGATGGAATACGCAGGAATAAAATTGACTATATCTGTGGAAAGAGATGATGTAGAAGCTCAATATCATCAGTCAGAACAAAGTCAGCATATGATTTCAGAATAAATCATCAATTGCTCATATATAAGTTCAAGCTGAAAGTGAAGAAAATTAAAAGAAGTCCACAAGAGCAAAATTACAAACTTAAGTATAGCCCACCTGAATTTAGAGACCATCTCAAGAATAGATTTGATTCACTGAATACTAATGAACTAAGAGCAGATAAGTTACGGGATGACATTAAGGGCATCATACATGAAAAAATTAAAAACTCATTAAAAAGATAGAAAGTAAAGATCAGAATGAATGTCAGAAGAGAGTACGAAAGTTGTTCTTGAATGTAGAGTACCTAAAGCAAATGGAAGAAATTATGAAATAAGATTTCAAAGAGTGTCTTCAGAAGATGAAGTAAAGCATTATAATAATAAGTGCCTGACGTTAGACCTGATGTTAGAAAACCAAAAGGGAAGAACATGCTCAGCATTCATCAAGCTGAAAGAGCTAAAGAAAAAAATTCAAGCCTCAAGTTGCAATATTGAAGGATTCTATGGGAAAAATATTGCACAATCCAGGAAGCACCAAAAGAAGATGTAAGGAATACACAGAGTCATTGTACCAAAAAGAATTGAATGGTGTTCAAACTTTTCAGGAGATAGCATATAAGTAAGAACTGATAGTGTTGGGAGGAAGAAGTCTAAACTGCACTGAAGGCATTGAGGAAAAACAAAGCTCAAAAAACTTAGACCAAGAGGCAGTTATTTGAACAGAACAAGGGGATACTGCATGTTTTAAAGTCAAGAAATGTGTGTGTCAGTGTTCGTATCCTTTCACCATACCTATTCAATCTGTTTGCTGAACAAATAATCCAAGAATCTGGACTATATGAAGAAGGGGGCATCGGGATTGCGATCAGAAGAAGACTCATTAACAACCTATGTTTTGCAGATGACACAATCTTGCTTGCTGAAAATCAAGAGGACTTGAAGCACTTACTGATGAAGAGCAAAGGCTACAGTCTTCTTTATGGACTACACCTCAATATAAAGAAAACAAAAGTCCTCACAACTGGACCAGTAAGCAACATCACGATAAATGAAGGAAAGATTGAAGTTGTTAAAGATTTCATTTTACTTGGATCCACAATCAACGCTCATGGAAGCAGCAGTCAAGAAATCAAATGACACATTGCATTAGGTGAATATGCTCCAAAAGTTCTCTTTAAAGTGTTAAAAATGAAAAATATCATTTTAAGGACTAAGGTGCACCTGAACGAAGTCATGGTGCTTTCAGTCGCCTCATATGCATGCAAAAGCTGAACAAAGAATAAGGGAGACCCAAGAAGAATTGACGTGCTGAGATATGGTGTTGGTGAAGAATGTTGACTATATCATGGACTGTCAAAAGAATGAACAAATCCATCTTGGAAGAAATACAGCCAGAATGTTCCTTAGAAGCAAGGATGTCTCACATACTTTGGACATGTTATCAGAGGGATCAGTCCCTGGAGAAGGACATCATGTTTGGTAAATTAGAGGGTCAGGTAAAGAGAGAAAGGCCCTCAGCAAGATGGACCAGCACAGTGGCTACAACAATGGGCTCAAGTATAACAATGATTGTGAGGATGATGCAGGACTGGGCAGTGTTTCATTCTGTGGTACATAGGGTCGCTATGAGTCAGAACCAACTTGCCAGCACCTAACAACAACAACAATGGTATCTCTATGACTTTCTTTTTTAACTTCCTTCTTTTGTGATGAGTCAGTGAAATTTCTCAGCTCTTAAAGGCTCATGTGATTAGATTGGACACATAGAGAAAGTCTGTGTTTTATGGTTTACCTATTTGAGACTAATTACACCTTTGAAGTTCCTTCACAGCAGTACCTGGATTAGTGTTTAACTGACAAGAATCAGGGGATGAGAAGCTTGATATTGTGGGCAGTGGCATAATCTGCTGGTTTAGAAGGGTAAGGTCTGAGCACAGACTGTCACTTTTCCCTGTGACTAGGAATGAACCTTGTGCTTAGAACAAGGTGTATCAGCCTTGCTTCTTGGACAAGATGAAAGTGTGACCGACTCTGGTGCATTTTGACCCAAAACATATCCTGTAGCAGCTGGCAAGCTATCAACACATCTCTCCCCTCTTGTCTGAGCATGTGTCAACATTTCCAGAAAATGCTAAGCTCAGTGTGTGCATTATGTGGCACCTGGCCAATGCTACTTTTATATGTTTCTAGCAGGGAAGGAGTAGGGTATTTCTCCTTCAGCATAAGAGGGGTGCATGCAGACCATCTTCCTGAGTCAGATGCAGAGTGAGACCTGCTGGCCATGGGGGACTGATGCCCACTATTTAAGCTGACCTTGCTCTGTCTCTTTTCTGTGTGAATAAAGCATTTTTCCAACTAGTGCCTGCGTGTGAATTGTGTTTTTCTTGGCAAGCTGGCACCTAGGAGTAATGGAGTGGGTTGACATCCTAGTATTAATGCTTCTGGTGACAGTCATTGCTATGTTCTTTGCTATCCTCCATGCAATGGGACTCCTTCCCTGGAGGTGTTAAAAAGTGTCACCTACTAGACAATTAGACTAGATGAATTTGTGTAAAATGACTTATTTAGATGGTCAAAAGAAAACAAGCCTATGTCAATCCAGGGAACACTAACTGCTGGCATGAGAAGTGATGTTAGGAAAAAAGGAAAAGACAGAATCAAAATAAAAATAGATCAAAGAGGGTGTGTTTTCTTTTCTGTGTAAACTAAGGTGGGGAGTATTTTTAAAAGGTCAGATGGATTTTCTATGTCAAATGATGAAAACATTTGATTCACGAACATATACTACTTCTGGAAATCAATTATCCCAGTGATGGGTAAGTGGCATAATGGAGTATAGAAGTTAGGCATCAGGAGGTCAAGGGTATAGTTGTGGGAGGTCCTGAAATGGAATAATTTTTGAGAAGCTTTCATAAGAAGACGGGTAGAGCTTTAAGGCAGTAGTTAGACAGCATTTATGACAAAGAAAATATATTTTTTTCTTTATTTTATAATTTTAAAATAAAAAATTAATATGAATGTAGGGTGGAATGTTAAACTCAGAAGGAAAAAATATTTAGGATATTGAAAAGAGTGGAAGTAACTGATACAAGTTTCTAGATTAAATACAAGGGAAGAAGGTCAAGGACAATACTGAATCTAATTCCAAATGATGGCCTGCTTTTATGCCTGTACATCTTTCTTTGTGAAAGATCTCCTTAAAAGATCTCAAGAATCTGGGTATCTCTTTCTATATCTCTTATCTTTCTATTTTTTCAATCTATAATTCAAGCTTGAGAAAATAGAAATGAGTACATTAAATATTTGAAAAAATAAAATAAGGTGAATAGGAAAAAATAAGGATAAAACAAAGGAAGCTACATTTTGCATTATAGAAAATTAACATTTCTGGGATTCCCAAGGTCCAAGCTGATACGTAACAAATTAAAAAAATAAAATAAAAAGTGAGAGAGAGAGAAAATTGATAAATCAGAGAAGCTAAGATAAATTCAATTTATTTGAAGAGGGTACACTAAATATTTATTTCTTTGATTAGTAACAACAAAGTCATCCCATTATTCTACTACATTATCAGCATTGAGACAATACAAGAAATGGTACAACCAGAGTATATCATGGACATGAGCCCAGTGCCATATCTCATTCCCCCTTGTTGTTGTTTAGATGCCATTGAGTTGGTTCCAACTCTTAGTGATACTATGTACAACAGAACGAAACACTACTAGATCCTGAATCATCCTCACAATTGTTGCTACGTTTGAGCCACTGTGTCAATCCATCTTGTTAAGGGTCTTTCTCTTTTTCAATGACCCTCTACTTTACCAAGCATGATGTCCTTCTCCAGGGAATGATCCGTCCTGATAACATGTCCAAATACTTGAAATGAAGTCTTACTACCCTCACTTCTATGGAGCATTCTGGCTGTACTTCTTCCAAGACAGATTTGTTCATTCTTCTGGCAGTCCACAGAGTATTCAATATTCTTCACCAACACCATAATTCAAAGATTTTGAGTCTTCTTCTGGCTTCCTTAATCATTGTCCAGCTTTTACCCTTAGTATGATATAACATTATGTAGGATGTTGTGATGTTAAGCAGATGCTATGTGAGTCCTAAGATAGTAGTGTTCACTAAAGCATTTTGTTGGTTTCTGCTGCTACTCGTCCAATCTGCAGAATTAAAGATACAGTGCTTCTGGTTCCATAGATAGTCTCCATCTTTGCCACCATATCTCATCCATTCAAGTGACCACTGTGTGACCACTGGTGTGGCTGAAACAGAAAATGATGGATCTTCACTGGAAAACTCAGCTTACATATTTGGATTTTCAGTGGTCCATTAGACTATGGAGATGACTGTTCAATAGGTATCAGTATGAAACTCAAAGATTCACAAATCTATGTCCAATCTCATTTTTCTTACTTTTCTCCAATCTTCAAGTCTTGTTTTTTTCTGCATTCCTGTGAAACAAGTCAAGATATTGACCACTGGTGAGGGGTCTGTGCTAAATTTACCTAAGCATAGTTCTCACTTGGACAAAGTAGATGAACAGATGTACTATCGAAAGCTTTACCCTCTGGAACTATTTTCACTCACCACTGTTGTACAAGGTTAACCCTGAGTGAACCTATAGAGTAGGAGTAGCTCAGTTTTTGTCTTACATCATCAGATCAAGCCCACAATCCATACAGTTCCAAACAATATGTAAATTTTTTTTTCCTCTTCTGTCATATGTCACAGAAAACCTCATGAGCCATAGAAATCAAGTAAGAAAAATATATCAGTTCAGGAGTGGTAGGGGAAATAAAATCGCTATGAGTCAGAATTGACTTGACAGCAATAGGTTTTTTTTTTTGGTAGAGGAAATGAAGTCTAGACAATCTATGTATATAACTTACTGATAAACCCTATATCTTCTCCATGTTGATCCCAAAAATACTACTTCTATTTTACAAGAGATTAATATTTTTTCCATTAATCTGATGACTTGTTGGATATGATTACACAATTCATACTGGGTACCTATGATCACTTACTTATCTGCATTCCTATTGTAAAATGTTGAGTCTTTTCAGGGCCTTTTAGCAGCTCTGGATGTACTTTCCAAATAATGAGTTAATCTATATTGAAGAGACATGACCTCCCTTAGAAACATAGGGTGATTGTCACTGAAATTTTTCTATTAAGACTTTTCAGAAGCTCTGCACTGCATCCTTATCTGCCACAGATACTTCCAGCACCATTTGTTGAGTCAAATGATCTAATGGGCAGTGTAATGTATGCTGCAGCCTGAATATGCTGCAGAGCACTGATGAACCCCAGATCAGCAGGCAATACAACAGACCAGTGGCTCAAGTCCCCAGAACAGGAGATTAGATGATGACGTGCCAGACACAGGATCCAGACAAATGAGTAAGCTTTGCCAGAGCGTCCATATATATGTTGGATGCAGGCCACAACCCTGAGGAAACACCCCTTACAACTGACTGGCTGGTAACTTCAGATCACATCATGGAGGATGGCTACATCATTACATAACTTTTAAATTGCATCTTTACATAACTGCCAAACTACATCATTACACAGCTGCCAAACCTCTGAGAATCCTGACCCAGCCAAGCTGATACACAACCTTAACCATCACAGGGTCCAATATATATTCCAAACTGTGCTTTATGCTCTCTCCAAAATGTAAAGAGGCCTATTAAGTGGGTTTCCCTCCCTTTATAGTAGGAAGTACTGGTATAATGACTTTGCTTTAGATGTCTCAGCATGCCCCAGACATCTACACCTGTAAAAAATCACCCAAGTGACAGTTCTCTGAATCTTTGTAAGGTTTGTCTCCCATCTTCTTCTATACACGTGTCTTATGAGGGCATCCAGACTATTCACCACTTCTTGGTGTCATATAGGAGCCCTGGTGGTGCAGTGGTTAATAACGCAGCTGTTAACCAAAAGGTCAGCAGTTGGAATCCACAAGCCGCTCCTTGGAAACCCTATGGGGCAGTTCTACTCTGTCCTATAAGGTTGCTATGGGTTAGAATCAACTCTATGGCAACAGGTTTGCTTGTTTGTTTGTTTTTCTGTAATATTATTCATATCATATATATACGTAGGGTGGACCAGTGCAAACAAACATCCATGGAATGTCCAGATAATCAAAATTACTTTGGATTACAGTACGTCAGAGTCCAGGAGAATTGGCATGAACATGTACATGTTAAGTGGACTTGAAACGTTCCTGCTCCTCTTTCTCAACAGGGATTTAAAATAATGATTTTGTAAATCAATAACAAGATACCGTGTGACACAAAGTGCACTGAACTTTTCTGGTTAATCATACCACATCCAGCGGAGCGATATCTCTGTTAGCTACAGTTTGGTTACTTATATGGTAATCAACTATCACCTGCCAATGTCCATCTTGTGCGCTTGAGTTTTGTTTTTTGTTGTTTTCAAGAGCTTAGCTGACCAATTAAGTAGCCCTGGTGGCATAAAGTTTAAATGTTAGGCTGTTAATCTACAGGTTAGTGGTTCCAACCCACTAGCGGCTCTGCAGGAAAAAGACCTAGCAATCTGCTCCCATAAAGATTACTCCTCCCCCCCAAAAAACAACAGCAACATTGTGGTGACCCTATATGACAGAGTAGAACTGTCCTATATGGTGTCAAAGGTTATAATCTTTACTGAAGCAGACTGCCCCATCTTTCTCCTACTGAGCTGCTGGTGAGTTCAAACCACTGACTTTTCAGTTAGCAGCCAAGCACTTCACCGCGGTGCCATAAAAATTACAGCCTAGAAAATCCTAAGGAACAGTTCCACTCTGTCCTATCTGGTCATTCCACCACTCAACTGTCAGTTTGTCCTACTGTGGTGGCTTGCTCTACAAAGTAGGTAGCTAAAGCAATGGAAGAAATAATGAAGTAAAAGAGTTGAACAGAAGATTTCAAAAGGTGGCTGGAGAAGAAAAAGCAAAGTATTATAATGAAATTGGCAAAGACCTGGAGTTAGAAAACCAAAAAGGAAGAACTTGATTGGCATTTCTCAGCTGAAAGAACTGAAGAAGAAATTCAAGCTTCGAGTTGCAATATGGAAGGATTTTACAGGCAAAAAATTGAATGATGCAGGAAGCATCAAAAGAAGATAGAATACACAGAGCTACTGTACCAAAAAGAATTGGTTGACTTTCAACCATTTCAGGAGGTAGCATATGATCAAGAACCAATGGTACAGAAAGAAGTCCAAGCTGCACTGAAGTAATTAGCAAAACAAGTCTCCAGGAATAGCAATTGAAATGTTTCAAAAAATGGATGCAACGTTAGAAGGGCTCACTTGTCTATGCCAAAAAATTTAGAAGACAGCTATCAGACCAACTGACTGGAAGAGATCCATATACAAGCCCATTCCAAAGAAAAGTGATCCAAGAGAATACAGAAATTATCCAACAATATCAATAATATCTCACACAAGTAAAATTTTGCTGAAGATAATTCAAAAACAGTAGCAGCAGTACACTGACAGGGAACTTCCAGAAATTCAAGCCAGATTCAGGAAAAGACATGGAACAAGGGATATTACGGTCGATGTCAGATGGATCTTGGCTGAAAGGAGAGGCTACCAGAAAGATGTTTACCTGTGTTTTATTGACCATGCAAAAGCATTCAGATATGTGGATCATAGCAAATTATGGGTAACATATCGACAAATGGGAATTCCAGAACACTTAGTTGTGCTTCTGTAGAACTGCACATAGACCAAAAGGAAGTCGTTTGAACAGAACAAGGAGATACTGCATACTTTACAATCAGAAAAGTTATACATGAGAGTTGTATGTTTCACCATATTTATTCAATCTGTATGCTGAGCAAATCATCTGAAAGCTGGGCTAGATGAGGAAGAACACAGCATCAATATTGAAAGAAGACTCGTTAACAACATACTATATGCAGATAACACAATCTTCCTTGCTGAAAGTGAGGAAGACTTGAAGCACTTACTGATGAGATCAAAAAGTACAGCCTTCAGTATGGATTACACCTCAACATAAAGAAAACAAAATCCTTATTACTGGATCAATAAACAGCATCATGATAAAAGAGAAAATATTGGAAAATATTGAAGTTGTTAAGGATTTCATTTTACTTGGATCCACAATCAATGCCCATGGAAGCCGCAGTCAAGAAATCAAAGGAAGTATTGCATTCGGCAAATTTACTACCAAAGACTTCTTTAAAGTGTTAAAAAGCAAAGATGTCAATTAGAGTACTAAGGTGTACCTGACCCAAGCCATGGCATTTTCAATCACCTCATATGCATGAGAAATTTGGACAATGAATAAGGAAGATCAAAGAAGAATTGATGCCTTTGAATTATGGTGTTGGCGAAGAATATTGAATATATCATGGACTGCCAGAAAAACGAACAAATCTGTCTTGGAAGGAGTATAGCCAGAATGTCACTTAGAAGTAAGGATGGCAAAACTTCATCTCACTTACTTTGGACTTGTTATTAAGAGGGAGCAGTCTCTGGTGAAGGACATCATGCTTGGTAAAGTAACCAAACCAACCAAGCCCAAGGCCATCGAGTCCATTCTAACTCATAGTGACCCTATAGGACAGAGTAAACCTGCCCCGTATTGTTTCCAAGGCTGCAAATCTTTATGGAAGCAGATTGCCACATCTTTTGAACTGTCAACCTTTCAGTTAGCAGTTGAGTGCTTAACCACTGCACCACCAGTGCTCCTTTGGTAAAGTAAATGGTCAAAGAAAAAGAGAAATACCCTCAAGGAGATTGACTGACACAGTAGCTGTAACAATGGGCTCAAACATAGCAATGATTATGAGGATGGAGCAGGACCTTGCAGTGTTTTGTTCTGTTGTTCATAATGTCGCATGAATTGGAACTGACTGAAGGGCACCTAAGAACAACAACGTAGGGTTGTTATGATATGAGTCTGAATCAACTCCACAGCACACAGCAACAACAACAGCTGATGAATTAAACTGATATTTTTGATGAGGACTATTAGTTCTTCATCCATTAAACTTTCATACAAGACACTAATTACTGCCATTGTATTAGGGATGAGGCATTGCTTGTAATTTACTAATTTAACTCCGTGAAAGGATTGAGGGCACTTTCTGTAGCTTCCCCTTGATCTTTCCTAAAAAAACATTGTTTATTCTACAGTACATGCAACCACTGAGTGTTCTTCAAGGTGCTAAGTATATCTATCCTGATTATTCATTCATTCCTGAGGAAATACATATCCTACTATAGATGGACTTGGGAGAAGATTCTATTTATGATCTTAATAATCCCCTTCTGTTACAGTGGGGTCCTGGTGGTGTTTGGAGGGCCCAAGTATTAGTATCAGCTCAGATGCATTATCTAACAGCCTTTTAAAAAAAATGAAGCATTGCTATTGCCATACTATACAATTTTTCTAGAAAATGTATTTATATCCTTTTGTGGTAGGATTAGGAAAATAGGAAACTAATATTCTTTCAATGGTATTAGAGAATCGTTCTTTAGGGCACACACTGCCCTTCAACTGATGTGTTCTGAATCTGAGAGCTGTTTCAGACTGAAAACTGGGTTAGAGCTGATACAACACTTTTCTGTTCGCTCTAGATATTTTCGTTGTGGTTTCGCATGTCTAGGAATACTTTCCTTAGCTGCTTGTCTATCTGGCCCCTAGCAATCTCTTAGTTTACTCACCATCATCGCATATCCTTGTAGGTCAAGGCCCTCTGGTTGTCATTCTTGTCTATTTATGTTAATTATATTCATCTTCCTTTTAAAGTTTATGTCCTACTGCCTGGTGTCTGCTACTCTTCACTGACACTAGGCAGCTCAGTTCCATAACCAAAACCAAAAACCTAATCCATGGCTGTCAAGTTGCTTCTGACTCATAGCGACTCTATAGGACAGAGTCGAACTGCCCCATAGGGTTCCAAGGACTGCCTGGTGGATTCAAACTGCCAACATTTTGGTTAGCATCCATAGCTCTTAACCAGTACACTGCCAGGGTTTCCTAATTCCATAGCAGCATCCCCTAAATATTAACTCTGGCATTCATAGGACAGCAACCACTGAACTTCACATTAACCGTGCTACTTGGTTAGGGTATTCCATATAACTTTAACGGACTGAGAGTTTTCCCTGCCCAACTGTAGAACTTAATCATGGATACGTTTTCTATTCCTAATAAATTCATTTTTAATGTATCTAATTTTCTAATGAACTCCAATAAAGCAATTCCAGTGACACATCAAATTTTGTACACCGTATGCTCCAAGATTCAAGGATTCATCCAGTAACACATTAAGAACATACCCAGCTGTCCATGCCAGTATGTTATATCTTAAGTTATTGAAGTTCATATCAGCAAACTTAACCAGTTTTATGTTCTTCCCCTGGTCCTCATCTTCAGTATCGACTTAAGTATTTTCTCTATGTTGTAGCTAGTACTTATTAGCTAAATCTTACATATCTTTTTTGTGAATAATCTCTTCCTCCTCATAGCAGGGACAGTTCTACATCAGTGGGTTCTTGCTCATATTTGATTCTAGTTAATGGTATGGATCATTATTGTACAGACTTGAAACACAGCTAATGAAGATCAAAGACTACAAACTTCAGTATAGATTACACTTGAACATAAAGAAAACAAAAATGCTCACAACTGAGTGGATAAACAACATCATGATAAATGGTGAAGAAATTGAAGTTGTCAAGGATTTCATCCTACTTGGATCAGCAATCAATGCCCGTGGAAACAACAGTCAAGAAATCAAGCAATGTATTAAATTGGGATAATTTGCTGAAAAAGACCTCTTTAAAATCTTAAAAAGCAAAAATGTCATTTTCAATACTAAGGTGGACCTGACCCAAGTCATGGTCTTTTCAATTGTCTCATATCCATGTAAAAGCTGAACAATAAAACAGGAAGACCAAAGAAGAATTGATGCATTTGGGTTGTGGTGTTGGTGAAGAGTATCGAATATACCATTGACTGCCAAAGAATGAACAAATCTGTCTTGGAGGAAGTACAGCCAGAATAAACATTAGAAATGATGATGGTGAGATTTTGTCTTGCTTATTTTGATGTATCAACTGGAAAGGCCAATCCATAGACAAGAACATCACACATGATAAAGCAGAGGATCATTGAAAAAGAGGGAAATCCTTTATGAGATGGATTAACACAATAGCTGCAACAGTGGGCTCAAACATACCAACGAGTGAGCAGAACAAAGCAAATTTTCATTCTGTTAAACATTAGATTCCTATGAGTAACTAACAACAAAAACAACAACATTAGTACAGAAATACTGTGGAAAGCTGTGAGCTGATTTTGAGGTCTATCGACATTCTGCAGTGAATCTGTCTAATCTGAGGTCTTTCAATGATCTCTACACAACGGGATGCTCTTACCCTCTAACAACAAGAAGTAGGTGAGGACATCTGCTTAACTGGAAGGTTCAATGGAATTTTTGAAGTTCAGTTTCTCAAAAACAATCATCCAGATGTCACTTTCTAGGTCTCAGGGTCACACTCCTTCCCATGCTGACATTAGCGCAAGGGACTTTCAGGGACTGAGACTTCAATCTACTTTGCAACCCAATTACTCTCACAGTCAGATCCTGCCAGTTACAGGGAATAAGGTCCCTTTAAATGTACCCACAGAGGTCATCATGCTTTCTGACCATGCTCTGAATTGAGAGATGGCTAACATTACACGGTCATTTTTGTTTTTGTTGGCTTAAATGCAAGTAAGCAATAGACAGTCAACTCCATCATTCTTATAATAGTATTTCCCACATTGCTTAAGTGTGTAAACTATTTTTAAGCCAGTTCATATCTTTAAAAAATTATTATAATTCACACAGGTTATACAGAAACTGAGATGCTTCAAATGTTAGGACCTTTGAATATTCAACTTACCGTCAGTAATGGAGTCTTTATTACTATCTGTGCAACAAGTGATCTTGTTCCCAAATCCTAGCTTCTGTAAATAGGTGCTAAAATTTCCTTTGTTTCTGACTCTCCTGATTAGGGTTTCCCCATAAGCAGGCCTAAGAGAACAAAGATTTGAGTACAATTTGTTTCTTTGGAAAGTGTTCCCACAAAACATTGGCAGGGGAGTGGAGAACTGAGAATATGAAAGGAGAAAAGAAATATATATATATAGATACATATACATATAATGCGTGCATTAGTAAGCCAGTTACTATAGAGTGCAAATGGAAGTCAATTTCTCTACGAACTCTAACAACAGTATATTATATAAGTTTATTCCAACTAGGGAGCAATTTATATATAATATTATCCCAATTGAGAAGAAAGACATACGTCATATATATCCACCAAATCTCTACTATATATGGATGAGGCTGTTTTCTGGGACATTCACTGTCTAGCACTCTGGCCTGCTCTGAACTTGGACCAGTTATTCTCCATAGGCCAGAAAAACATATTTAGGCAGAGAACAACAGGTATTTTTAGGAGTGCGTTTTCCATACCAGGAGAGACCCAGCGGCAGAGAGTCTACTCAGCCATCCAGAACAGTGAGAAGCAGCCCTAGATCAGTGAAAGATAAGTACTTGTGTTCGCCCTACCATAGGGATCAAAAATACCCCCCTTAGAGAAAAAGTCTCTCCCTTTTACTGCCCCATTCCCTGCTCTGCACTGGATCCCAGACCGGCTTCAGCAATTGTGAAGTCCCCTGGGCCGGAAGGACCCATCACACGTCCTGAGCCATTCTCCCTTCCTTGGAAAGTGAACAAATTAACAAACAGGTGAAAAATAATCTACCAGCTCCCCTAAGCCAGGAACTCAGGGTAGGCACACCTCCTTTGCCTAGGCACAGGCATAAGGGATCCACGGACTTTGAGTGCCTTTCCCCCGCATAGACTTGTGTGGGCCCATTTCAACAGTGTAGGCCTTCATTACCGCAGTACAACAGGGTATATACCTGAAATCTAACTTCAGCTGTTTCAGCTGTGAAGTGGCAGGTTCATGACATTTGACACTACTCTGCTCATGAAGCAGGGTCTTCACCTACCCACATCAGGGGCCTGAGGACTGGTGGCTCCACCCACTTTACCTACGTAACTGTTACAGGGGCCCAAGAAAAAGAGGTACTCCCAAGTCTTTACAGCCAACAGCATTAGGTGCTCATAGTCTGGCTGCAAAACCCACCCATCTATGCACTCTAGTGAACAGGGACATGCTTTCCTCCTGGACACTCAGGGGTGGCTGTCAGCTCCCTGCCTTGATCAATCAGTCTGTGTCCCCTTCCTGCAGCCAGATGCCTGTGCCTACACCAATCACCCATGTCTGTCTAGAACTGTAGGTGAGAGCCTCCAACCAAACACTTGGTGGCCAACTACCTGGACACCTGAGCTGAATCTGTACAGGAGGAGTGGACAGACTCCTGGGCTCACATACTTAGTGGCAGGTCTGGCCACCAGGGGGCAGGACATTGGAGCTTCAAAGGTGCTGGTGACTGGACTAGCTCACACGAGCAGCCTAAATGGATATATCAAAACAAAACAAGAAGCCAGGACACAGTAAGCAAACATAAAATAAATAAATACAATAACTTATTGATGGCTCAGAGACAACAGTCAATATCAAATCACATAAAGAGGCAGTCCATGATGGCTTCAGCAAGCTCCCAAAACAAAAAATCTAGGAATTTTCCAGAGGAAGAAAATATCTTGGAATTACCAGAGGCAGAATACAGAAGATTAATATACAAAACTCTTCAAGAGATTAGGAAGGAAATTAAGCAAAACACAGTACACACAATAGAGGAAATTAAAAAGATTAGAGAAGAGCATAATGACAAAGTTAACAGGCTGCAAGAATCCATAGAGAGAACAGCAATCAGAAATCCAGAAGATTAACAATAAAATTTCAGAATTAGACAACTCAATAGAAAGTCATAGGAGCAGAATTGAGGCAATGGAAGTCAGAATTAGTGAGATTGAAGATAAAGCACTTGACAGCAACTTATTTGTGGAAAAATCAGATAAAAGGATTTAAAAAAATGAGGAAGCCCTAAGAATTATGTGGGATTCTATCAAGAGGAATAACCTAGGAGTGATTGGAGTATCAGAACAGGGTGGGATAACAAAAAATACAGAGAGAATTATTGAAGATTTGTTGGCAGAAAACTTCCCTGATATCGTGAAAGATGAGAAGATGTCTATCCAAGATGCTTATCAAACCCCAAATAAGATGGATCCCAAAAGAAAGTCACCAAGACATATTATAATCAAACTTGCCAAAACCAAAGATAAAGAGAGAATTTTCAGAGCAGCTAGGGATAAACAAAAAGTCATCTACAAAGGAGAGTCAATAAGAATAAACTCGGACTACTAAGCAGAAACAATACAGGCAAGAAGGCAATGGGATGACCCATATCAAGCCTTGAAGGAAGAAAACTGCCAGCCAAGAATTATATATCCAGCAAAACTGTCTCTCAAATATGATGGTGAAATTAGGGCATTTCCAGAAAAACAGAAATGTAAACTTTCACTTAAACTATAACAATAAACTAAAAAGATGAGAATGTAAGGGGTTAGGAAAACTAGATTAATGGAAATGGAACAACCAGAAAAGAAATAATAAGAAGGTTCATGCATTTTGAAGAATGTAACTGTCTTAGTCATCTAGTGCTGCTATAACTGAAATGATACAAGTGGATGGCTTTAACAAAGAGAAGATTATTTCCACACAGTAAAGTAGGCTAAAAGTCCAAATTTAGGACATTAGCTCCAGGGGAAGTCTTTCTTTCTCTGTCGGCCTTCTTCTCATCAGTGTTCCCCTGGTCTAGGGGCTTCTCCCTGCAAGGACCCCAGGTCCAAAGGATGTGCTCTGCTCCTGACACTGCTTTCTTGGTGATATGAGGTCCCCCTGTCTCTCTGCTCACTTCTCTCTTTTAAATCTGAAAACACTGCCTCAGGACACAATCCAATCTTGTAGATTGAGTCCTGCCTTACTAACACAATTGCCACACATCCTCCCGCATTAACATCATCATAGAGGCAGGATTTACAACATACAGGAAAATCACACAAGACCAAGTATCATGGCCCAGCCAAATTGATACATACATTTTTGGGGGGACTTAATTCAATCTGTGACAGTAACCAATGTCACTGAACAACCTGTGCACAAATTGTTGAATGGGTACCTAAACTGCTGTGTAAACCTTCACCAAAAACACAATAAAATATTATTTTTTTTTTAGAAATAAAAAAAGGAATCTAGGAATGTCTGTTTTTTTGTTTTGTTTTGTTTTGTTTTGATCCAACATTCCTTCCTAGTAGAGACTAAGGACATATACCAAGAAGCAAAAGTCAAGCTTCTGAAATATCTTGGAATGTGTCTAAGGAATCCTACCAGTACACATTAGCCTTTGTGTAGAATGATTAAGGGAAGGAAGGTACAGTGTAAGGGTGAAAATGCCCTCTTCTGAAGCCCATCACTGGCCTCTACCTCTGGGTATGATCCAAATCCTGACTGCCACTCTATAGGGAGTTATACGCTAAATATACCTGGATAAGTTAAAAAAAAAAAAAATTAGTATGCTTCTATCAGAAAATTGATTTTTCAATATCATAGAAAATATATAAAGTAAACAAACAAAAATAGTCACCAGCAAGATTTTCAAATGAAAGAGATGAGTCTGATTCAAAAAGTGATTCAGACAGCAATCAAGTTAAAGACAGTAAACTATAACTGTTTCTAAGAGAACTTGAGAAGAATTACTAATACACAATGAAAAGCCAAAATAGAGTTAGGAAAGCATACCAAAACCAAACCAAACACATTGCTGTCCAGTTGACTCAGACTCACAGCAACCCTGTAGGACAGAGTAGAACTGCCCTATAGTGTTTCTAAGGCTATAATCTTTATGGAAGCAGACTGCCACATCTTTCTCCCGAGGAGTGGCTGGTGGGTTTGAACTGCCAACCTCTCAGTTAGCAGCCGAGCTCTTTAACCACTGCACCACCAATATTCCTTCTTAAGAAAGCATGTGACCATTAAATGTTATTAAATGTTTTCCTTTTACTCCTGGGAACAATTTGAAGTGCTTAACAGAGGAAAATATATAAAATGGCAAAACTGAAGCAATATCTAAATAAATTTGTACACTTGAGTGCATTTGCTAATGAAATGGATACATTTTGTATGCATAATTCCACTATATATACATTAAAATTTAATTGCACTAATGTCTTGCACTATATAAATAAAACTCCTCTTTATTCCCTTTTAATGTAAATAATCTTTCACAAAATACTTGCTTTGATAATTATAATTTTAGTTAAAGTGGGTCACACCTGTGTTCAAGGCTCAGGTTGCTACTCAGCTGGCATCATTCTGTGCTATAGATGGAAAGATCCTGTAAGTTAATAACTAGTAATTTGAAGAATTGCTTTGGATTGTGATTCAAGGCTATGATTATCCTGTTTTCTGGAAATTGACTCTGCTGTAATAGTAGAGTAGAAACAAAAAATAATTTATTATTAGGGATTTCCCGCATATTCTACATATTCCATAATATGGCTTATGACCACAACCAAAAACTCCAAAAAAAAAAATACTGTAAGCAGAATACAATACATATTTTCAGTAAATATGATCACTTTTACTTTGTAATACAACTGTAAGCTTCTGGAATTGTGTAAAGTCTACATGGCTAATAAAAAAGAAATTGAGTAGCATTTTCTCATTATCTTTCTTCCTCTTGAAACTTGTGCGTGTTCCAGGAACCTTTGCCAGCTCTTTCCCCAATGCATGAGGTTAAATGACTGTAAATTTAAATGAAATAAACTTATGCCAGGAAACTACTGAAATTCTCTGTCCAGGATATTTCTGGTTTACTCATCTCAACACCAAATGCATTCCCAAGATGGTAGTGTTCTTCACTCACTCTTCTTATTTTAGTGTAGCTCCTCTTTCCCATCATACTCGATTTCTTCCCAGTTTATGGGTATTGGAAACATTGAAAAGAGATGGAAACTAACATTTAATTGTCATCTATGTACCAAATGCTTGCTTAGCTTCAGCATACAATGATGAACAGAACAAAAATCCTCCTCTTGTGGGTGTAAAAAATACATATTATGGGGGGACATGTTAAAAAAAATTAATATAAAATTTTAGGTGGTGATATGTTTTATGAAGAAACATAAGGCACGTCAATGGTATAGAGATCACCACCCATCTGTCAGTTTGTCATACTGTGGTAGCGTGTGTGGCTATGATGCTAAAAGCTATGCCACCTGTATTTCAAATACCAGCAGGGTCATTCATGGTAGACAGGATTCAGCAGAGCTTCCAGACTAAGATAGACTATGAAGAAAGCCTGGCTATTTACTTCTAAAAATTAGTCAATGAAAACCTTATGGATCACAACAGACTATTGTCTGATCTAGTGCTGGAAGATGGGCCCCCGAGGTTGGAAGTTACTACACAAAAGCCACAACAATGGAGTCAAACATAAAAATGCTTATAATGATGTCATAGAACTGGGCAGCATTTAATTCTATTATATATAAAATCATCATGAGTTGAAGATCACTTGACTGCAACTAACAACAAAGGATATAGCTATGCATATAAAGACTACCGTCGACAACTCGTTTGTCAGTTTGTCATACTGTGCTGGCTTATGTGTTTCTATGGTACTGAAAGCTATATCACTAATATTTCAAGTACCAGCAGGGTCATCCATGGTGAATAGGCTTCAGTAAAGCTTCCAAACTAAGACAGACTAGGAACAAAGGCCTGACAATCTACTTCTTAACAAGGGTATAGAGAAGGGTAAAATTTTAGATAAGGTGATAAAGGAAGGTACTCTGAAGAACTGAGGGCTTACCAGAGATTGGACTGAAGTTGAGAAACAGTTCTGTGGGAATGTCTTGGAGAACACTGTTTCCAACAGTTTGAAAATAGTACAAAGTCCCTGAAGGCACAGCATACCTCGTGAGTTTAATGAGTAGCAAGATGACCAATGGGTCTGGAGCAGAGTAAGCCAGCAGCAGGTGGTAGGAGATGAGAAATGAGATCATGTAGGGAGCTATGGGCAACAGGGAGGATGTTAGCTTTTATTCCTAGTGGGCTGAGCAGAAGAATTGTTGTTGTTGTTTTTAGTTGCTGTTAAATTGGCCCCTGACTCATGGTGATCCCATGCACAACTAAACAAAATGCCACTTATTCCTGCACCATCCTCATAACAGGTTGTAGACTGGACCATTGTGATCCATAGGGTTTTCTTTGGCTCATTTTCAGAAGTTAGATCACCAGACTTTCTTTCTAGTCTGTCTCAGTCTGGAAGCTCCACTGAAAACTGTTCAGCGTCATAGCAACACATGATCCACCACTGGTGGCTGTGCAAGAGGTCCACTGGCTGCAAACCAAACCCAAGTATCCCATATGGAAGGCTAGAACCACCGGTGTCTCACTGAGCAGGAGAATAACATGATAGAACTGGTATTTTTAAGGATGCACTCCAGCTGTTGTATAGGAAATGGATTTTATGGAATCAGGAGAGGCAACAGGGAGACCATCTAGGAGGTAATTGCTAAATCATGACTGAGAGATGTTCGGGCTTGGACAAGGGTAGTAGTATGGGACATGTAGAGAAAGATCACATTTAAGACTTATTTTGAAATTTAAACAAACAGGATTTCCTGAAAGACCATGCTGAGACATGAGAAAAAGAAAGGAGACAAGAATAACTCTGGGTTTTGAGGTTGGAGCAGCTTGAAAAACACAGTACCACTAACTGAGTTAGGAAACACTGGGGAAGGAGTTCATGCAGGCTACATTTGTGATGCCTTTTCAACATCCAAGACAGTCAGATATATGATTCTGGGGTGCAGGGAGATTTTCACAGGAGATAGAAATATGAGTGATATCAGCATGGATGTGCCAGACTGAGGAGATCTTGCAACAATGTTCTCAAGTGGAGAAAAGGAAAGAGGTGAGAACTAAACTCTGGGGCACACTACAAGTTACAGGTAGAGGTCAAAAAAAGAAGGACTGTTTGTCAAGGAAGAATGGAAATGAAGTATCAATTAGATATGAGGAAAATTGGGAAAATGCCATATCCCAGAGGTCAGGGAATGAAGTCTTTCTTTCAATCCTCATTTCTTCCTCACCACTTTCCTGGGCAAGAGAATCATAGCTATTTTACATTGCTAACCACCCTTGCATCACCAGCACCCGACTTATGGGAACCCCATGAACAACTGAGCAAAATGCTGCCCATCCCTATGATCAGTTGCAGGTTGGGGTGTTGTGATTCATAGGGTTTTCTATTTTATACTGACTTTATATATGTTATACTGACTGTATATATTGGGAAAAACTCCGAGACTGAGAAAGATCATTGACATCTCCTTTATCATAAAGTTGGTAAATAGTAACAACGTAATAAGAAAAATATGTCTTCTGAAGCCTAGACATCACACTTCAATTGGAAAAAAAAATCTTAATATGAAATTTAAAATCCTACAACAGTAGAGGTATTTTACCTAGAGAAAAATATTTTACTTTATCAGCAGACCTCAGAAAGGTCTCTAATTTATAGCCTTTAAATAAAGTGACTAAATTTTATCAATGGTAGATGCCTTTCCCAGAAGAGAGAAGGAAGCCTGGAGCTCATCTTTCTTTTTATTTAAGGGTCAATATCTTTGAAACGTTCCAGTAAAAAAAGAGGTTGCCCTATAATATACCCTCACATAATTAATAGATCAGACAAAAACGAATTACTTCTTTCAGAGACCAAATTCCACAGAGGTCTGGAAGATAAAAATAGTAACGTTAAATGTTTTTAAAAGTATGAGTAGGTCAATATAGTTCCCAAGAGTTATTCATATTGGATAGAGATCAAAGAAGGAGAATTAAATACCCAAAGAAAATGGACTAAAACTGAAAAAAAAAATTTTTCAAGTACAAGTAACATTTTTCTTCACCATAACTAGTTTTTCCTAAAATATCAATAAAATATTATGAAAAACAATGCATTTACTTTTCATTATGGTTTTGAACTATGTATTTAAAATTTAAACAGATTTAATTCCCCATTATGAATAATGGAATAATTTTAAATCTGATAAATCATCCACTAATATTTATCTCACTTACAAATCTGTTTGAATTGTTTTGTATCTTTTGTATTTTTATGCCTACAATTTTTACTTCTATTTTAAAATACAGTTTAATACTTATTTTAGTCTATAACTGAATGGATGTATCTACCACCACTATAGTTTTAATTAGGCTTATGCATTCCTGATTCCTTGATGTTGTCTCTTAGATTGTCTTCTTACCATTTTGTTAAGAAGATCAAAATATTGCTGCATGCATTTTGTTTCTGCAGCTTTAAGAATGCCTACATATTGTCTTTTTAGTTGAAAACGTTGTGATTTATATTATTCTTGGTCAATCTATTCTTTCATTCAACATCGGTAGATAGATGTTCATGTTCTATGTGCAATGGATGATGTGGTAGAGATGCCCAAATCCAGTCTATGATTTCCTGTTTTGATGAGATTTTTTTTTTTTTTTCTGCTATGATGTCTCTTGAATTTTTCTTTATCATTGAAGGTCAACAAACTCTCTTTATGTTCCTTAGAGGTTTTGAATCCAAACAAGTTTTTTTCTTGGAACAAAGGATGACTTTTCCCATTGTAAATGAAATTTCTCCCTCATTTGAGGCAAACATTTCTAAGAGCATAAGTTTTAATTCTTTTTTATTTTTATTACACTTAAATAATTCATAGGTCCAGATTCAGGGCATCAGCAGGGCCATGTTCTTTCTGAAATTTCTAGTGGAAGATCCTTTCTTTTCTCTCCCAGTTTCTAGGAGGCCCAGGCAGTCCTTGGCTTGCACCTGTAGAATAATGCCACAGTTACGTGGCAGTCTTCCCTTTGTCTCTCTGTGTGTCTCCTCTTCTATAGAACGTCACTCAGATTACATTAGAACCCACCTTACTCCAGTATGGCTTAATGTTAAGTGATAACATCTTCAAAGACCATATTTCCAAACAAGCTCACATTTAGTAGTACCAGGGGTTAGGACTTCAGCATATCTTTCTGGGAAACACATTTGAGACATAACAACTTCTGCTATTAGAACTTGATAACAGAATGAGGAGAGTTCAGATAATTTGACATTGTCGTGAGCCTACTTACACTTGAGGTGTTTCAAACCTAACTCTGTTCCTTCCTAGTTGTGGGGTCTGAGATGAATCATTCAAGTTGGTAAGTCCAAAATCCTCATCTGCAACTGAATAATGCAAAATATGAAAGGGTTTGGCTCATAACATGGCTAAATGAAGGTTTTAATTGTTGGTTTTATTTTTTTTCTAAAACAACAGATATTATCATCTACTAAGGTGATCCAACAGAATGTGGAAATTATTGAACAATAGCATTAGTATTACACACAAGGAAATTTTTGCTGAAGATCATTCAAAAGCAGTTGCAGCAGTACATCTACAGGGAACTTCCAGAAGTTCAAGCCAGATTCAAAAGAGGACGTGGAATGAGGGATACCATTGCTGATGTCAGATGGACCTTGCCTGAAAGCAGAGAATACCGGAAAGTTATTTATCTGTTTTATTAACAATGCAAAGGCATTTGACTTTGTGGATCATAACAAATTATGGGTAACATGGTGAAGAATGGGAATTCCAGAACACTAAATTGTGCTCATGAGGCACCTGTACATAGATGAAGAGGCACTTGTTTGAACAGAACAAGGAGATACCATACAGTTTAAAGTTAGAAAAGATGTGTGTCAGGGTTGTATCCTTTCATCATACCTATTCAATATGTATGCTGAACAAATAATCTGAGAAGCTGGACTGTATGAAGAAGAACAGGGCATCAGGATTAGAGGAGGACTCCTTAAGAACCCGAGATATGCAGATGACAAAACCTTGCTTGCAGAATGTGAATAGGACTTGAAGCACTTACTGATGAATATCAAATACTAAGCCTTCAGTATGGATTGTATCTCAACATAAAGAAAACATAAATCATGACAACTGGACCAATAAGCAACATTATGATAAAAGAAGAAAAGATTGAAGTTGTCAAGGATTTCATTTTACTTGGATCCACCATCAACACCCATGGAAACATCAGTCAAGAAATCAAAAGATGCATTGCATTGGGCAAATCTGCTGCAAAAGACTTCTTTAAAGTGTTAAAAAGCAAAGATGTCACTCTGAAGACTAAAGTGAGCCTGACTCAAGTCATGTTTTTTTCAATTGCCTCATATGCATGTTAAATCTGGACAATGAATAAGGAAGTCTGAAGAATTGACGCCTTGGAATTATGGTGTTGGCAAAGAATATTATGTATACCATGGACTGCCAGAAGAATGAACACATTTGTCTTTGAGGAAATACAGCCAGAATGCTCCTTAGCTGCCAGGATGGCAAGACTTCATCTCATGTTCTTTGGACATGGTATCAGGAGTGATAAGTCCTTGGAGGCAGACATGCTTTGTAAAGTAGAGGGTCCGCAAAAAAAGGAAGACCCTCAATAAGATGGATTGGCATAGTTACTGCAAAGATGGGCTCAAGCCTAGCAATGATTGTGAGGATGGAGCAGGACTGGGTGGTGTTTCGTTCTGTTGTACATAGGGCCACTATGAGTTGGAACCAACTCGAAGGCAACTAACAACATCAAGGTTAAGAGAGAAGTAGATAAAAACAGTTTCTAAAAAGTGCAACCAGAGCTAATAAGCTCTGATTATTCAGCAACAGGATCATCTTGACATGTGGGCAATTCTGGAATTTCAGTGTTATGCTCCTTTGAGTTGGTTGCTTCACTAGATTTTTCCAAAGAAATTAGATTGTGTTAATCTTTACCCAATGTACAGAAGCTTAAAGGGGTTATATACTTCCCCTCAATGTGCACCTCGACATTACCTTATTTCACTGACATTTGAGGCCATCATAACGTAAGCATCAATTTATATTTGTTTTTCTGTTTAATTAGAAATCCCTTTTTCAAGGATGAAGACTCAAAAATTTGCCAACTAGAAACACACTTCTTTTTTTTTTAAACCATTTTCAACACATCTTGAAAATGTAAGTTTTTATTCTAAACTCCAGCTTTGTCATGAGCAACATTTTCTTTGTAATACTGTTTCATATTAATGGTGATGCTTAGTAAAAAATATAAAATCTTTCTTGATATACTATAACAATTTAATAAAGGGAAGGGTTTTATAACAACAAGCCAAAAACCTTATGGTACTCTTGTGTTTCCCTACCCCTCACAAAGAACTTGGGAATAATAAACAGAGATTCATTTATTAGCTGGGTGAGAGCCAGTTTGACTAGGCTCCATTCAAGGCAAGCATGCCATAATTAAAAAGATAGTTTTGATAATCATCAAATGTGGAACAAAACAGTAATATCAGCAAATGGCAACAAAATAAAAACAAATTTTAGAGAAAAAAATGCTTGTTAGACGTAACCGGGTAGGGAAAAATGGTTAAGGAAATGAATACAAAGCGATGAACTGTCTTGTTGTCATTTTTCCTATTTAAGAGAAAACTTTTTTAAAAGTGAGTTAATTGAAAATCAGTTTAAGAATTCTGATGATAATTTTCTTCTCTGATTGGTAGATTATAGATGTGTTTGTATTAATAGATTAGGTGGCTTGAATGATTTCAACAGAAATGTTAAAAGTTATCCATTGGAAAAAAAGATATATAGGGGAGAGAAGGTGTGTCCCAGAAAGTACTAATTTTAATCTCCTTAATTTAGATTAGTTAATTGTCTCCTAAAATAATCGTATCAACCTGTAATGCATAGATCAACTTTGAGCTGGTCAAAAGGCTTAGATATAATCATGGATCAGATTGATGGTGATGAGAGCATTTTAGCTGCAGGAGTTGAAGAGAAAGAGACTTCTCTCATCTTTCTCCTTTGGCAGTGGACTACCAGCAAAGACCATTTTCTCTCTGATCCACTGCTATAAAAAATACTGGTTTGGCAATTTGACTTTTATTTGTTTGCAAATATTATTTGACACATGTGGTTATCCGAGCCTGTTATAGACATTGAAGTATAAATATGAATAGAGCATGAGGTGAAGTGGTCAAGAACTCGGCTGCTAACCAAAAGGTCAGTAGTTCAAATCTACCAGCTGTTCCTTGGAAACCTTATGGGGTAGTTCTACTCTGTCCTATAGGGTCACTATGAGTTGGAATTGACTCAACGACAACAGGTTTGATTTGGTTTACGGTTAACAATAATATAATTTGGAGAGGAGGAGTGATAGAGGCATGAGATCAGAAGGGAGCAGAGATCTAATGATGACTTCAAAAACAAATTTTTTTAAAGGATAACCTTATCAGGTCATAAAATTCTAGATGGGAAATAGAGTGGTGACAGTGACATCAACTGTTAGGGTAGTGCAATAGTCCAGATGAGAAATGGCAATAACATAATCTAAGATTGTGACAGAGGTGGTGGAAAGAATAAATCTAAAATTAAGAAGCTTGATGATCAGACGGACATGGGAGAAGAGAGAAAGCTTTCAGTAAATGATATCTGCAAGGTTAAAAAATTGGGGACTAGGTAAATAATGAAGACATTATGATGACTGAGAATACACAAAAATGTCAAAGCAGGTTGGAAGGGAATGAAATTTGCTCAACACTGGTGATGCTGGGTTTGAGTAACCAGTTGGATATCCAAGATCATTAAGAAATTGATCTTCAACTTTGAAAAAAAACAAAGAACTTAGCGGTAAAGATATGGGAGTGGTGAATTTATAGAGTGGGTAGGCTTTGAGGTGTCCCAGTTATGGATTTCATTTTTAAAGTAACAATAATAAACTAGAGAAATTTCAGTAAGCAGTTGGAAATGTTTATCAGAAAACATAAGACATATTTGGTGATTTCTCTAACTTTCCATTTACAGCTGTTTGGCACAGCAGCAACTATACCCACACTGCATCTTGTTCTACCATTCTCCCATTGATCTGATTTTTTTTCCTCTTAAATATAGAAATTTAATATATAACAAAAGACTCAAACAAACAAAAATGCAAAAACATAATTCAAACTTTCGGTTTAATCTCATATTACTTTTCTTTTGTTGCTGTAACAAATTACCATAACATTAATGGCTTAAAACAATACAAATTTATTATTATACAGCTCTGTAGGTTATACATCTCACTGAGTTAAAATTAAGTCGTTGGCAGGGTTGTGTTCCTTTTTGGAGGCTCTAAGGGAAAATTTGTTTTCTTGTTTTCCTAGCTTCTAGAATCTTCCCACATTCTTTACCATTCAATCCCCCTTATTGACTGCAAAGACACAGTGAGCTGAATACTTCTCGTATCACATCACTCTGTCCTTCTCTTCTGCTTTCCACTTCCACTTTTAAGGACCCTTGTGATTGCTATTAGTCAAAATCTACTTGACTTGGCAACGGTTTTTTTGTGATTACTTTAGGCCCAACTGGATAACTCAGAGTAATTTCCCTATTTTGAGGCCAGTGGTTAGCAATTTTAACTCTATCTGCTACCTTTATTCCTCTTTGTCTTGTGATGTGACATATTCACAGGATCCAGGGATTAGGGCATGGGCATCCTTGAAGGGCCATTACTCTACCTACCATGTTCATCAATTTAGTTCAGTGAAATTATCTTGTGATTCTGATTAGGTAGATATTGTATATATAAACGCTCAGCCTTTGATTTTTCTTTCGTGTAATGTTCCAAGTGTAAGTGGGGTTGATGCTCTATGATCTATGTGACAGTATATTTTGTAGGAGAAAATACTCCTCAGATCCCAGCTGTGACCACACTATACTTACTGTTTTCTGATGCAGATTGGATTCTACTTGTCTGTGGCTGATGATATTTGAGGTATAACTAGTCCCACCAGGTTTAAGGAGTGACATGCTGTTACTAAACCCTGTTGCTTGTTCTGCTGGATCAAAAGTTCCTGATTTACACCTTTTGTCATTCTCTGGTACTCTCAGTACTTTGTTCCCAAACAAGATATTAAGAAAATGCTAGGTCCATTAAATAATGTACAGACAGATGCAGCACTGCTGCTTCAAACTCATCTGTGTATCCCTGCAGTCTCCAAATCCACATCATCTCTCTCTACTGAACTGATCCCCCAAGATGCCTTGCTACTCGTGTTCCTGACTGGGCAGTTTCAGGCTTCTCCATTTATTTGCAGCTACTCCTAAAACTCCAACTCCCACCTTATAGTTTGGTTTTGCAGTAGCAGAGATATAAGAACATGTCTCCAAATCTTCATTCTCTTTATCCCACAATTTCTCTAGGCCAGAAAGATCTGTTTTCTTTCTAACTTTTCTCCATGATATATCCCCCTCTTCCATATGGCTAGCTATTATGTTGTCAGAAACATCCATATTACATAAGGGTACTGAAAACTCTACAGTATGTAAGTAACTCCATGGCCTGAATTTCTCCATGTGTCTTTTGATCTGGGGACAAAAGACATAATTTATAACTAAGGATTGCAGATAATGAATTTTTTTTAATGCCCCAAAATATTTCACTCAGTTTCACATGGATATCAAATAGGCTATTCTTGCCATTACAAAGTGATTCAATCTTCACTCTCTTATCACTAACCTACAATTTTTTTTTAAATTTCAAGACATTAATATTTTTCTGAAGTAGTGAATGATTTGATGATTTCATTAATAAATCACAACATTATTTATCATCCATGCAAGTATACCAATAAAATTGGACTTCAGAGAAATGGAAATCATATGCCTCTTCCTTCTTCAAAAAGAGCAATAACAAATTGTACTATGAGGCACATAATGCAATAATATGAAAGCTTTAAAAAAAGAAATTACAATATTTATTATACTTAAATTTGGCGTGAAATTACATGCTTCATAATAAACATGTCACTATCAATCAGTAAACATTACTCTTTCTGACACCATGATGAGTTTCTGCTGTTTGAAGAAATGCTTTGGAGAGTTGGAGCATCACATCCTTTTTTTCTGAATCTATTTCTTCTTCATAGTCTATCGATTTACAATTAAATCTGATTCACAAGCAACTCCTTCTCATCATAATATTTTAGAGAACAAGAACAGGCCACTCTAAATCAAAATTTTCTCCCACGTGTCTGTCAGTTTGTTGTACTGTGGGAGTTCATGTGTTGCTGTGATACTAGAAGCTTTACCACCAGTATTCAAATACCAGCAGTGTCACCCATGGTGGACAGATTTCAGCTGAGCTTCCAGAATAAGACACACTAGGAAGAAGGACCTGGAAGTTTACTTATGAAAAGAACTAGCCAGTTAAAACCTTATGAATAGAAGTGGAACTTTGTCTGAGATAGTGGCAGAAGCTGAGCCTCTTAGGTTGGAAAGCACTCAAAAGAAGACTGGGGAAGGGCTTCTTCCTCAAAGTGAAAGTATTCTTTAATGATGTGGATGGAGTCAAGCTTTTGGGACCTTCATTTTCTGATGTGGCATGACTCAAAATAAGAAGAAACAGCTACAAACATCCATTAATAAAAAGAACATGGAATGTAGGAAGTATAAATCTCAGAAAATTGGAAATAGTTAAAAATGAAATGGAATGCATGAACATGTCCTAGGCATTAGTGAGCTGAAATGGACTGGTATTGGCCATTTTGAATCAGACAATAATATGCTCTACTGTGCCAGGAATGACAATTGAAGAGGAATGGCGTCACATTCATTGTCAAAAGAACATTTCAGGATCTATCCTGAAGTACAATGCTGTCAGTGATAGGAAAATACCCATATGCCTACAAGAAAGACCAGTTAATACAAATATTATTCCAATTTACGTACCAATCATTAATTCCAAAGATAAGGAAATTGAAGATTTTTTCCAACCTTTGCAGTCTGAAATTGATGAAACATGCGATCAAGATGCATTGATAATTACTGGTGATTGGAATGGGAAAGTTGAAAGCCAAGAAGAAGGATCTGTAGTTGGAAAATATGACCTTGGAGATAGAAATCATGCCAGAGATCGCCTGGTAGAATTTTGCAAAACCAATGATTTCTTCCCTGCAAACACCTTTTTCCAACAACATAAACAGTGACTATACACCTGAACCTTGCCAGATGGAATACACAGGAATTAAATCGACGACATCTTTGGAAAGAGACGATGGAAAAGCTCAATGTCATCAGTCAGAACAAGACCAGGGGCCAACTATAGAACAGACCATCAATTGTTCATATGCAAGTTCAGTTTCAAACTGAAGAAAATTAGAACAAGTCCACGAGAACCAAAGTATGAACTAAAATGTCTCCCACCTCAATTTAGAGACTGTCTCAAGAATAGATTTGACACACTGAACACTAATGATTGAAGACCAGATGAGTTGTGGAATGAAATCAAAGACAACATACATGAAGATAGCAAGAGGTCATTAAAAAGACAAGAAATAAAAATAGATCAAAATGGATGTCAAAAGAGACTCTGAAACTTGCTCTTGAATATTGAGTAGCTAAAGTGAAAGGAAGAAATGAAGTAAAAGAGCTGAACAGAAGATTTCAAAGGGTGGCTTGAGACTGCAAAGTATTATGACATGTGAAAAGACCTGGAGTTAGAAAACCAAAAGGGAAGAACACTCTAGGCATTTCTCAAGCTGAAAGAACTGAAGAAAAATTCAAGCTCAAGTTGCAATACTGAAGGATTCTATGGTCAAAATATTTAACGACTCAGGAACCATCAAAGAAGATACATGGATTACATAGAGTAACTGTATCAAAAAGAATTGGTCGACATTCACTCATTTCAGGAGATAACATATGATCAAGAACCAGTGATACTGAAGGAAGAAATCCAAGCTGCACTGCAGACATTGTCGAAAAACAAGGCCCCAGGAATTGATGGAATACCAATTGAGATGTTTCAACAAATAGTTGCAGCACTGGAAGTACTCACTCATGTATGCCAAGAAAATTGGAAGACAGCTACCTGACCAACTGACTGGAAGAGATCCATATTTATTCCTATTCCAAAGAAAGATGATCCAACCAAATGTGGAAATTATCAAATATCATTAATATCATACATAAGTAAAATTTTGCTGAAGATCATTCAAAAGAAGTTACATCATTACATTGACAGGGAACTTACAGAAATTCAGTCTGTATTGAGAAGACGATGTGGGACCAGGGATATCATTGTTGATGTCAGATGATTCCTAGCTGAAAGCAGAGAATACCAGAAAGATGTTTACCTGTGTTTTATTGACTAAACAAAGGCATTAGACTCTGTGGATCATAACAAATTATGAACACCATTGCAAAGAACGTGAATTCCAGAACACTTAATTGTGCTCATGAGGAACCTGCACATAAATCAAGAGGCAGTCTTTTGAACAGAACAAGGGGATACTGCATACTTTAAAGTCAGGAAATGTGCTTTTATCCTTTCATCACAGTTATTCAATCTGTATGCTGAGGAAATAATCAGAGAAGCTGGACAATATGCAGAAGAATGTGGCATCAGGATTGGAGGAAGGCTCATTAACAACCTGCTATATGCAGATGACATAACTTGCTTGCTGAAAGTGAAGAGGACTTGAAGCACTTACCGATGAATCTGAATCTTTAGAAGAATGAACTTTTTGTTTGTTTATGGAATTAGAGCATTCAACAAGAGGAGATCTCTCATGTTGGTTTCATTTTTTTTCTTAAATGTGAAGGTGGGGTGTGTAAATATTTGTTTTCCAGAACTTTTTTCTTATTAAATCTGTCAATTTTAGTAATTGTAAATATTTGAGGCTTTTAGTATTTTGTCAAATAAGATATTAGCTTTGGAGTGTTTGAGCTATGTTTGAAAAAAATAAACTTTTGGGAAGATAAATAAAGACAAAAAAGAATATACAAATAAACTATAATAGCAATGACAATATGAATATGAATGTAAAATATGATATTAAATATTTAAAAAATATTATTTTGATAATAGTATGCAAATATTTTTGAAAACTCAAGTTAAACAGATAAATTCCCTGAATAATTTAATCTGAAAAATCTGTAAAGAACTAGAAAACCTGAAGAGAAAATAATCATTAGGGAAACAGAATCAGTAACTTCTGATTTTTCCACACATAAACACCTGTCCCACATAGCTTTAGAGTAGATTTTTTAATAAATATTCATGGAAAGATAAGTCCAATCTCACCACATATTCTTACAGAGAATTGAAGAGAAATAAAAAGAAGTTAAACCATGAAAATTGGTGTGAAACTCCTTAAAAATAATAATAATGAAAATAAAAAGGCAAAATCTATGCAAAAATATATTTAAAAAGTAATATAATAACTTATAATGGTCTATTCTCCTCCTAAAATTCAAGGTTAACTTAACAATATAAAACTGGTCAATATGATTTTGCACATTAACATATTAGAGGAAGGACACTGTATAATTATGGTAATATATGAAAAAAGAAAAGTGGCCAATACAACCAAATACCATTTCATGGCAAAAAAGTCTTACTAAATTATGTAAAAGAGGAGCTTTTTCCACCTAATACTGAGAATGAACAAGCAAATAAAACAAAATATCATAAGGTAAAAAAAAGTACATATATATGTATATATAAACTGCATTTTATCAAATCTAACAGAATGTCCTTTACTGGAATAAATTAAAACATTACTTAAAATATTAAAAAAAGCCTATGAAATGGATTGTTGCTGTTGTTGGTTGCCGTTGAGTCAATTACGACTCATAGCTAAAACTAGTATTTTTATAGATAAGAAGACTAGACTAAACATTGCAAGTAGAGCTATACTTTCCAAACTGATATATGCATTAAACATAATTGAAATTACAACCCAAACATAATACATTGTTGTTGTTGTTAGTTGCCATTGAGTTGGCTCAGACTCATGGTGACTACACACATAGAAGAAAGAAATGATATACTGATGTATATATGGTAATCTAATTTACGATGTTGTTGTTGCTCTTGTTAGCTGCAGTTACCCTCAGATTGGAGGAGACCCCATGCACAACAGAATCAGACCACTGTGATCCACAATTCATTGGCTAATTTTCAGAAGTAGATTGACAGGCTTTTCTTTCTAGTTTGTCTTAGTCAGATATCACCTCTGAAATCTGTTTAGATCATAGTAACATACAAACCTCCACTGACAAGTGAGAGGTGCCTACGCGTATGGTGCATTGGCTGGGAATGGAACCTGGGTCACCCACAGGGAAGGTAAAAATCCTCCTACTGAACTGCCACAGCCAGCATAGTCCTGGGAATATGTTGAACTCGAGAATGAAGAGAATTGGAAAATAGTTATTAATGTAAGAAAGCAAAATGACTTTCTACCTCACAACATCAACAACTGACACCAGATATATCATTGACTTACACGTGAAAGGGAAATTTATATATTTCTTTAGAAGATGATATAATATCTTCATGGACTTGCATTAGGGAATAATTTTTTAAACAATACTCACAGACTATCAAAAAGGAAGGAAATCATAGATAAATTCTGTAAATGCAAGGACTTTTTTCATGGATATATACCATGAATGAAATGAAATCAAAAGTGGAAGATAATATTTTCCACAAATATAACTCATGAACAATAAATATATGTGAGTGTGTATGTGTGTGTGTGTGTAAGAAAAACAGCACTAAACAAATTTTAAAGTGGAAAAAATACATTCCACAGAAGTTGAAACATAAATAGTAAAGGGATGTTAGAGATCAGAAAAATGACAGTGAGACCCACCATCACAAATTTGGTGAATAATACCAAGCTGTACAATACTAATTGTTGGCCAAAGTTACTGAGCAAGGGGCAGCTTCATTAATTGTTTATTAACTGCTTGTGGTACTGGAATTGATGCAGTCACTTTGGAGAATAATTTGGCATTACTTAATACAGTTGAACTGTGCATATTTTGTGACCCAGAAATCCCACTACTTGGAATATACCTTAGAGACAATCTTGCACATGCACTTCAGAAGACATGAAATCAGAATTTGCCTAGCACCCCGGTTCATAACAGCAAAAAACCGGAAACCACGCAAATGTCCATCAATAGTGCAATAGACTATAGCTGAATGCATCAGCTTGGATGGATCTCAAAAGCATACAGTTGCTTGAGAATAGCAAGCCCAAAAAGAATATATAAAGCTAAAAACTTAAAAATACATTGTCTAAAGATTCTTACATGGAAAGTAATACCCTAAAGAAAAGTAAGGGATTTAATAATACATAACTCAGGATAGGTAGTTACTGCTGAGTGAATGAAGGGAAACACGATAGGGGACAGACAAAAGGGGAGCATGTAAGCTATTAACCTGTCTTGTGAATATACTATGTTTTATCATTATCATTATATTGTACACCTAAGTTATATAGAGTAGTTGCATGTATATTTTCCAGTTTAAAAATTTAAAATAATGCAGAAGTATTAATATATTCGATGCACAGACACCAGGGACCTTGTAGCCCATTAAAAGAGCAAAAGATTTGGAATTAGGGAGATCAGGGTTGAATACTTATTGTACCATTTACAGGCTTTGTGACCTGGGCATTTTTAAAAGGAGATAAAAATACTCATACCATACAGCTGTTTGAGAACTAAATGAAATAATGAATGCAAAATTCAGGCAAAATGCCTGGCACATAGATGATCAAATCGAGAATCAGCATGAAGAAAATGAACTCCTTTACTGACAGAAGTTTCAACAGCAGAGAAGTATGTGTTCTCTGCAGCAACTACATTGCAGGAGGAATTGTCAAATTGTGAGTGAAAAATGCAATGGACTAACAGCTTCCAATATATAACACTGTAAGAAAGCAGAGTTTCATCCTACTCCAGCGTGCATATACATGGGGCAAGCAGAGGCGTGTGATAGAAGTTGCTGTCTTCCCACTGAGGCTCTTTCACCTTCAGATGATCTGTCATTGTATACAGAACACAGTGGCAGATTTATCCCCACGATTCAGGTTGCTCAGTAACGGCTCAGGTGAAAGCATTTCAGTAGCGCCATAAAGTGGGGACTCGTATATGATGGAGTCTATTATTGGGTGACAAGCTCCAGCCCAGCGACTTTGTTTGTGACTTTGTATAGACTCTGCAGAAACGTTTCTGTTGTCACAAGCTTCAGGGGGATAAAAGAAATGCAATGATAACACTGGTCAGCACATTTAACTGCCTGTTACTGTTAAACAACACCTCGCAAGGACTAGAGTGAGGCAGAAAAGTTGAACAGTTTGAAATAATTGGCACAATGCAGGGCAATTACATACAGTGATCCAACCCACATGTGTGATGAGAGCTGGGCGCGTTTTATTGTTTTCTTAATATTACATAATTAATTGTTCTTTCCATGTTCTGAAAAAGGCCACTGAATTTTCACTCCACTTTCATTTTATTTTATAAATCGAATGGTTATTAATGGTGTGCCTCTCTATGACTGAATGATTGGTCAGTATAGATATACAGTCCTCTATAATCCTCTACACTAAAGACTATAAAGATTCTTAATACACATTTGAAATAATGTAAATATGTGGAAGAAAATATATTCCTTAAATCAATGATTCTATATATATATATATATATATATATATATGTTTCAATAAAAAATATCTTTGACCAGTATTTCCTGCAGGAATCACTTTGAGGGGGAAAAAAAAAGAAAGACAGTGTTTTGGCTCATGAAATTGTGCCTTATACTATGGAGATCCTTCAGTGGTCAATCATATCGGGTTCTGGTTACCTCATAAGTTACTATTTATAAATTTTGAATTATTCTTTCATTTCTTTTTTTAATGTTGGACAAATAATGATGCTGGTCTATTATAGGGGAGATTAAGATCTTTAGAAGTAAATTTTACATGCTTTAATTCTGCTCCTGTTAATATTCCATAGAATTTTTATTTGATAATTAACCTCAACGAAACAGATGGCATCTCTCATCTCGAGTTTTCTGTGATATGCCAGAAAAGAGCTGAACCACTACTTTAATTGACCCAAAAACTTATTTGAAATATGTTTTCATACATTTGCCATAAAAGCGTAATTATTTTACTTCATTCTGTCGAAATATTAATCAATTTAGGTATTAATTATCCAGAGTCAGCTGTATGGATCTTAATGCCCTTAAATTGTTGGTGATCTGCCTCGCATAACCCAGAAAAAATGCACACCATATAGCAGAGTGTAGATGTACATTTTTATATGTGTTGGATCATATTTAAATCATAAAAAGCATCACAAGACACTGATCATGTGATTAAACAATTTTCCACAATAAAATTTTATGTATTTCTTTGGGGAATAATTTGAAACAGTCAGTGCAGAAAGAGCATGAGTCTTCCAAGATCTGAAAAAGAAGAAATACTTGTTAACCACAGGTCGTGTTCTCTCATAACATGTACTCCTATAGTCTAAGTATCATCTTTTGAACAATACATATGAATGACAATGTATCATAAACACTTTAGATTTATTTCATAAGTGTAAGGATTCTTTGAAATTGATCAGTATATATTCATCATGTTGTTTTAATAAATGAGAAAAATATATGATTAGAAAATGAAATAGCAATAAAAAAATTAGTAAAAATTTATATCCCATTTTTAATTAAAAAATAACAAACTAGTAGAAGAGAATTTCCTCTCCTAAATGCAGCTTGAATTTCTGGAAGTTCCCTGTCAACATACTGCTGCAGCCACTTTGGAATGGTCTTCAGCAAAATTTTACTTGTGTGTGATATTAATGATATTGTTTAATAATTTCCACATTAGGTTGAATCACCTTCCTTTGGTGATTCCAGTTGGTTGGTCAGGTAGCTGTCTTCCAAATTTCTTGGCATAACTCAGTGAGTACTTTCAGAGCTGCATCTGTTTGTTGAAACATCTCAACTGGTTTTCCTTCAAATCCTGGAGCCTTGTTTTTCACCAATGGCTTCAGTACAGCTTGGACTTCTTCCTTCAATACCATCGATTCCTGATCACATGCTACCTCCTGAAATGGTTAAATGTTGGCCAATTATTTTTGGTACAATGACTATGGGTATTCCTGCCATCATCTTTTGACACTTCCTGTGTCATTTAATATTTTCCTGGTAGAATCCTTCAATATGGCAACTCCGTGCTTGAATTTTTCTTCAGTTCTTTCAGCTTGAGAAATGCTAAGAGTGTTCTTCCCTTTTGGTTTTCTAACTCCAGGTCTTTGCACATGTCATTATAATACTTTACTTTGTCTTCTCGAATCGCCCTGTGAAATCTTCTCTTCATCTCTTTAATTCATCATTTCTTCCTTTTGCTTTAGCTACCCGATGTTCAAGAGCAAGTTTCAGAGTCTCTTCTGACATCCATTTAGAACTTCTTTCTTTCTGTCCTTTTGATGACCTATCACTGTCTTCATTTATGATGTCCTTGATGTCATTCCACAACTCATCTGATCTTTGGTCATTAGTGTTCAGAGTATCAAATCTATTTTTGAGATAGTCTCTAAATTCAGGTGGAAAATATTCAAGGTTGTACTTCGGCTCTCATGGACTTGTTCTAATTTTTCTCAGCTTCAATTTTAACTTACATACGTGCAATTGATGGCCTGTTTTGAAGTTGTCCCATGGTCTTGTTCTGACTGATGATGTTGAGCTCCTCCATCATCTTTTTCAACAGATGTAGTTCATTTGATTCCTGTGTATTCCATCTGGTGAGGTCCATGTGTATAGTTATCGTTTTATGTTGTTGAAAAAAGGTATTTGCAATGAACAAGTAGTTGGTCTCTCAAAATTCTATCATTGGATCTCCACATCATTACTATCACCAGGGCCATATTTCCCAGATACTGATCTATCTTTATTTCCAACTTTTGCATTTCAATCACCAGATGTTGGTAAAAATCTTCAATTTCCTCACCTTTGGCTTAAGTGTTTGGTGTGTAAATTTGTAAATAGTGGGTAAATAGTCATATTAAGTGGTCTTTCTTGTGGGCCTATGGATATTATTCTATTACTGACAGCATTGTGCTTCAGGATATATCTTGAAGTGTTCTTTTTTACCATGAATTCAATGCCATTCCTCTTCAAGTTGTCATTCTTGGCATAGTAGACCATATGATCATCTGATTCAAAATGCTCAGCACCAGTCCACTTCAGCTCACTTATGCCTAGGATATCGATCTTTATGCGTTTCATTTCATTTTTGACAACTTTCCTAGATTCATACTTGTTACATTCCATGTTCTGATCATTAATGAATGTTTGCAGCTGTTTCTTCTCATTCTGAGTCATGTCGAGTGGTGGCACATCAGCAAATGAAGGTCCTGAAAGCTTGACTCCATCCAGGTCATTAAGGTTAACTTTACTTGAGGAGGCAACTCTTCCCCAGTCATATTTTGAATGCCTTCCAACCTAAGAGGCTCATCTTCCACCACTATCTTAGACAACGTTCCACTGCTATTCATAAGGTTTTCACCAGCTAATTCTTTTCAGAAGTAGACTGCCATGTCCTTCTTCCTGTTATAATTGTATGTGTGTGTGTGTGTATGTATATGTGTATGTGTATATATATGTAAATGTATGTACATATATATATATGCACTCCTCACACCGTACACAGAAATAAAATCTAAATTCAGATCTGAAAGGTAAATGATAGTGCCCCTAAAATATGAAATAGGAAAATATATTTAAGACCTCATGAATATAGGATAAGATTACTTAAACAAGACTACAAAGTATTCATCATAATGATAATGATTGATAAATTGCTCTACGTTAAAAATAGAAACTTATGCTTACCTAAGAGTCAATTAGGAGTGGAAACATTCAAGCCCAAAACTGTGAAACAACATTTGTAAAGCATATAACTGACAAAGGCTTAGATCCAGAAGAATATATAAATTCTTATGAATCAATAAGAAAAGACAGAGAATCTCATAAGCAATCTTAAATAAAAGGATATCCAAATGGGCAATAAGTAGATGAAGATGTTCCAATTAATCATCTAAGAAATACAAGTCATAATCACCATGAGAGAACAAAAGAAGAAAAGTTAAAACACTACACACCCATGTGGATGCTAAAGTAAGTGGGACTGACAATAACTCATATATTGCTGGTGTAGCTAGTATTCGGTAAAGTGAAATGGAAACTTGCTATAATCTATTGTGGATACATATGCACATACTTATGACCCGACAATTCTACTCTATTATATATACCCAAAAGAAATGCATGCATATGTTCGTCAAGAGACAAAAACAAAATGCACATAGCAGAATCATCTATTGTTATCTCCAAACTGGAAACAAACCAACTGTCCATCCCACAATATAATGACAAATGGGCAGTTGGTTAGTTTCCAGTTTGTAGCTACTATAGATGAAGAAGCCAGACACATACACAATACACCAGGGCTTACCCTCTCTATGTATCCCTGGCACCACACACACACACACAAACATTTAGTTCAAGCATAACCAAAGAAAACTATTCTAGGCTATCAAAAATAAAAACCAGGGGACTTCTGGCAACATGGCACTCTAGGCAGAAGCACTATGCCATCGCTCCACAGCAAAGACCTGAAAAACTAAGCCAACCAGAGAAAACAGCAATCCTGAAACCTTAAAACATCAAATGAAGAGATAAAGAACTCAGCCAAACACCAACTGGAATAAGAAACTGACAGAGAACAGAGAGAGAGGAGACATACATGGAGAGGTCCCCTATCAGCTAATGCAGCACGTATCTGACATCTTGGACTCCTATCAGAGACCAGCAAATAGGGGGTACTAGAAAGCAGCTACATGGAGCTTCCATCAGGAGACAGAACAACCGTTTCTTGTCTCTATACCTTCCTTCTCTTCCCGTCCTCTGGATACCTGGCAATGAATACTTTTACGCCTCCTATCCAGACTGTACTTCAACACCTGGGAAAAACTTCCCCAGACCTCGTAGCCACACCGGTAGGGTCCCTGGGACCTTTGCTGTTATTTTTTCTTTCTAATTTTTATTTATTCATTCTTTTCTTTTCTTCTCTTTTTTTCTTCTTCTTCCCCTTTCTGTTTTTCTCCATTTCATAGTCTCTCATCTCTCCACTCCAAAGGCAAGCCCCCCTCGCACTCTTTTTTATTTGTTTGTATGTTTTTGGCTCCTGTTCCTCTTTCCTCTCTCCCATATCCATCTTAGCTCCACACATCACAATCTCCCCCCTCCATCCTGCCTACCTGCCCCATGTGTTTAACATCACACCACCAAGCAGCACAGGTATGGCCTATGGGAAGCTGCCCTGCACTGATTACCGACGAGCCCTGGTGGCTGTAGTAAGTGCCACAAACAACCCATCCCAGCAACTCCTCCTCAGCTAGACCTGCCCTGATGTAACATATCTGAGCAACTGACCCTGCCAATTGGAGAAGTAGACAGAAAGTATTGTGCCCACAGACGAGCAAACAACAAAGAACACACAGCCCACCTGCTCAGACATAACCAAATTAAAAAAAAAAAAGGATGAAACAAACAAATCTACAATCAATTAACGAGAAAAATAACTACAGAATGCCCCAAAGACAGCAGACAATATCAAAACATTTACAAAAATAGGACAGGATGGATCCTGTAGGCATCCAAAATAAAACACCGGAGACTTTACAGTAGAAGAAAAGGCACTAGAACTACCTGATAAAGAATTCAGATCTCTAATACTAAGAATTATCCAAGAGTTGAAGCAAAAAGCAGACAAAAATGAGGAAAAAATAGACAAATTCATGGAAAATGCAGACAAATTTATGGAAAATACAGACAAAAGAAATGGAAAAATTCAGGAAAACAATGCAAGAACAAAATCCCAAAATAAATTCACAACTAGAATTTATATCAAAACAACAATTAGAAATCCAAAAGGTAAACAACAAGATTTCAGAAATGGACAATGTCATAGAAGGGCTGAGGAGCGGATACGAAATGGTGGAAGACAGGATCAGCAGAATTAAAGACAAACACTTGGATACAACTTGGTTTGAGGAAAACTCGGAAAGAAGAACAAAGAGACCCTGAGAGTTATGTGGGATACACTCAAATGCAAAAATCTGTGAGTGACCAGAGTTCCAGAACAGGGGGAGAAAACAGAAAACACAGAGAGGATCATTGAAGAACTGCTGACAGAAAACTTCCCCAATATCATGAAAGATGAAAAGCT
>NW_004444071.1:262081-277886 GCF_000243295.1 Trichechus manatus latirostris | reverse complement strand
ATTTTTTTTAATAAATAAATAAAAAAATAAAAACCAGTTGCCTTAGAGTTGATTCTGACTCATGGTGACCCCATATGTATCAGAACAGAAATGTGCTCCATAGGGTTTTTGATGGCTAGTTTTTCAAAAGTAAATCAACAGAAATTTTTTCTGAGGCATTTCTGGGTGGACTTGAATCTTCACCATTTCAATTAGCAGTTGAGTGCATTAACTGTTTCAGGAGAGAGACAAGTGAGGTATTTTGAAGTACTTGTAATATACTGTTCATGACCTGTACAGATGTCACATGGGTCTTCTTACTATGTGAAAAGTAGTTGAGCTATACACTTATAGTTTGTGCATTTTTTTGTATTTATGCTCACCTTCCAGCACTATATCAGTCTATGCCAAGAAATTTGGAAGACAGCTACCTGGTCAACAGACTAGAAGTGATCCATATTTACACCTATTCCAAAGAAAGTGATCCAACCGAATGCATAAATTATTGAACAATATCACTAATATCACACAGAAGTAAAATTTTGTTGAAGACCATTTAAAAGTGGCTGCAGCAGTATGCCGACAAGGAACTACCAAAAATGAAGGATGTTATTGTGGACATCAGATGGATTCTGGTTGAAAGCAGAGAAGACCAGAACGATGTTTACCTGTGTTTTATTGACTATGCAAAGGCATTCAACTGTGTGGATCATAAAAAATTATGTATAACATTGAGAAAAATGGGAATTCCAGAACACTTAATTGTGCTCATGAGGAACCTGTACATAGATCAGGAGGTAGTTATTTGAACAGAACAAGGGGATACTTCATGGTTTAAAGTCAGGAAATGTGTGAGTCAGGGTTGTATCCTTTTATCATACTTATGCAATCAGTATGCTGAGCAAATAATCTGAGAAGCTGGACTATATGAAGAAGAACGAGGCAACAGGATTGGAGGAAGGCTCATTAACAACCTGCGATATGCAGGTGACACAACTTTGCTTGCTGAAAGTGAAGAGGTCTTGAAGCACTTACTGATGAATATCAAAGACTACAGCCTTCAGTATGGATTACACCCTTCAGTATGGATTACACCCTTCAGTATGGATTACACCTCAACACAAAGAAAACAAAAATCCGCACAACGGGACCAATAAGCAACATCCTGATAAATGGAGAAAAGATTGAAGTTGTCAAGGATTTCATTTTACCTGGATTCACAATCAACACTCATGGAAACAGCAGTCAAGAAATCAAAGGACGCATTGCACTGGGGAAATCTTCTACAAAAGACTTCTTTAAAGTGTTAAAACACAAAGCTGTCACCTTGAGGACTAAGGTGCACCTGTTGCAAGCCATGGTGTTTTCAAATGCCTCATATGCATGGGAAAGCTGAACAATAAATAGGAAGGACTGAAGAATTGACACTTCTGAATTAGGGTGTTGGTAAAGAATATCAAATATACTGTGGACTGCCAGAAGAACAAACAAATCTGTCTTGGAAGAAGTACAGCCAGAATGTTCACTAGAAGCGAGAATGGGGAGACTATGTCTCACATACTTTGGATATGTTACCAGGGGGGCTCAGTGCCTAGAGAAGGACATCATCCTTGGTTTTTTGTCATCTAGTGCTGCTGTAACAGAAATACCACAAGTGGATGGCTTTAACAGAGAGAGGTTTATTCTCTCACAGTCCAGTAGGCTACAAGTCCAAATTCAGGGCGTCAACTCTAAGGAAGTGCCTGCTCTGTCGGCTCTGGAGGAAGGTCCATGTCATCAATCTTCCCTTGGTCTGGAGCTTCTCTGTGCAGGAACCTCAGGTCCAATGGACGTGCTCTGCTCCTGGCACTGTTTTCTTGGTGGTATGAGGTTCCCATGTGTCTCTGCTCACTTCTCTCTTTTACATCGCAAAAGAGATTGGCTTAAGATACTATCCAATCTTGTATACCTCATCAGTATAACTGCCTCTAATCCATCTTATTAGATCATAGTGATTGAATTTACAACATAAGGAAATCACATCAGACTACAAAATGGTACACAATTATACAATACTGGGAATCATTACCCATCCAATTGGATACACACATTTTTGGGGGGACATAATTCAATCCATGACACTTGGTAAAGTAGAGGGTCAGCCAAAAAGAGGAAGACCCTCAACAAGATGGATTGACACAGTGGGTGCAACAATGGGCTCAAGCATAACAATGATTGTGAGGATGGCACAGGACAGGGCAGTGTTTTGTTCTGTTGTACACAGGGTTGCTATGAGTTGGAACCAACTTGATGGCACCTAACAACAACAACAATGCTATGTTAAAATTTGATTTATTAAAAAAAAAATGATAGTGTGTAACAAAGTTTTTTATATTGTGCACTGATTTTGTTTTTCAATTTAGAATAATTTTATAAATTCCCTATTAAAGAAAACAAAAACCACTGCTGTTAAGTTGATTCTAACTCGTAATGACCCTATAGGACAGAGTAGAACTGCCCCATAGGGTTTTCAACAAATGACTGGTGGATTTGAACTGCCAAACTTTTGGTTAGCAGCTGAGCTCCTAACCAGTGTGCCACCCAGGCATAAGCAAGAATCTCTACACACCTGATCTCTAGTTATCAGAAATCAGAATACTAAAACAGTAATACATATATTTTTAAATCATGATAAATTATACATCCTTCAACTTTATGATAATGAATTTTAAGATCTATACCCTTTAGTAATCTGTCTTCCTTTTCATTTTATACCTTATAATTTCACATTTGCCTGAGAATATATTGGATCTGTTAACTAGTCATTGTCACTCACAATCTTACTCTTTAAGATAATTTTACCCTAAACTGAAAAATCTTCATTGCTCAGAAATTGCTTCATCTACCTTCAAAATAGCAGGGCTTTGAAGGTAGAACCACTGGTGGTGCAGCGGTTAAGCACTCGACTACTAACCTAAAGGTCAGCAATTTGAACCCACCAACTACTCCACAGGAGAAAGATGTGGCAGTCTACTTCTGTAAAGATTTATGGGCTGGGAAACCCTATGGGGCGGTTCTACTCTGCCCTATAGGGTCGCTATGAGTCTGAATTGACTATCTGGCAGTGGGTTTGCTTGTTTGTTTGTTTTTTGAAGGTAGATAATCCCCACATAGAGCAATGGGTAATATGAAATAATTTTAATATAACAATACAACAGCATAATAGAATAAAAAAAAAACCTAAAATAACTTTTTTCGTAATTTTTCTTTCATTGTTCTGTTTCCATATATATATTAGACTGTTTCTATTCTAATCATGCTTTTATTCAAGGCAAATGGACATTTAGATAACTCTCTGACATACGCATATTTATTTTCTTGTGAAAAATAAAAGACAATGTATTTTACTTTAAAAAAAACACAAAATAAAAAGGAATGTTAAACTGATTCTAAAATTTTTGCTTTAACTGTTATTTTTATTTAAAGACCTGCTATAATTCTGGGAGAATTATAAAAGTCTACTCAGAAACATTATAATGTAAAAGTGACAGAAAAGGAAAATGAGTTATTTAATTTACCACGGCAAAATAGTTGTTGTGCTATGAAGAATGAGATATATATATATAAAATCAATTAATCAATGGTAATATATGGAGAAATAACACAGGTGATTAGGAAAGACAACAGGTCTTTGAACTGGTTCGGTCAGGTTCAACCCCCTGCTGAGAACCAGCATGAGCTGGTTCCAAGCCCTGAGAGACAATAAATCTGTTTTTACCACAAGACTTGTCTTAGGCATTCTACTTAGTAATAAATAAAATAATATCAGGCCTCACAGAGCTAGCTTGAAATTCCCTTATTTATGGCAATATATGTCAGTTATGATTCAAAATCATTTCCAAAAAAACCTACAACAAAGACATAAATCCCCAAGTAAGTATTTAGATCATTATTCATTACAAGAGTCAGTTTTGTCTTTATTGATTTTCATTATTGGTAGTCAAGTATTCGATATTATCTTCTACTCTATTAAGACAATATGGTAGCAATTAGCATGCATATTCCTTCCCATATCAGGTCTGTTAATTTATTTCACCTGATTGGGTTTTCTATGAATTGTAAAATAATGTTCTTCAGTAATAGAAATAGAGTGAAGTGAGGAATTGGAAGGAGGAGCTATTCTCCAATCTGCTCTGTTTCTCTGTTTCTCTCGTTTTCCTGGTACCAAAAAATAAACGATTCAGAGAATTCTGAATCAAACAATTCATTGTGCAACTGCTGCATTCTCTAAGTAAACACTAGCACATTATCACAGAATGTGGAAATCACTACTTATAATTCATGCTCCTGGGAAGCACAATTATTCTATACCCTCCAAAATACTTTTCCTTCATATTCTCATGCTCTTTAGTTACATTCCTAACATCAATTGAAGAAGACATGTAATGTTGTTATTTGTAAGTTCTCCTTGCTCAAAATTAAGGTATGCAATGTTACTGAACTGCAACAAATACTTACATATCTACAATGCTATTTGTATTTGCTCTTTTTCAAAATCAGGCTTCAATATAGGTATACAATCATACTCACATGAACAAGAAATAACTCTATTCTGATGTGTTATGGATTCAATTGTATCCCTCCAAAACATACAAGAAGTCCTAAACCTTTTACCTGTGAATGTGACACTGTTTGGGAGTAGGGTCTTTCAACTTGTTATTAGTTAAATAACATGAGGTCATACTGGAGTAGGGTGGGTCTTAATCCCCTCTGAATGGTGTCCTTGTAAAAGAGGAGCAGATACATCGAGACAGGAAGACAGAGAAAGGGTGCCAAGAGACTTTGTGACTTCAAGCCAAGAAAGGCTTGGATCTACGAGGAGCTAGGAGAGAGGCATGAACAGATGCTCTCTCTAAGCCTAGAAGGAAACAACACTGCTGTCACCCTTATCTCAGGCTCGAAGCCTACAGAACACGGAGATAATAAAGCATTTGATATTTTTGTTACAGCAGCCTTAGGGAATGAAAACCTGATGAAGCTTACAATCCAGTAGGGAGAGAGAGAAAAAAAAAATTAAAAACAAAATTACTATTTCAGGTGGTAAAAGTGCAGTTTATAAAAATAAAGTATATTACATTAGAGATAATTTCCAAGTCTTTGAAACTTAACTTCAAAGGGATGTGTGTGTGTGTTGTGTGTGTAACGTTTATCTTTGTGAACTTAAAGAATGAGTGGGTGTATGCATGGTTGGCTGTCCATATCTTATTCATACTCTCAGAATATTTGCACAAATCCAGTCAATCTTATATGTAAAGTAACTTATTTTTGTAAACTATCATTATTCCTTGTATACTTATACTCCTACAATACATACAGATTCCTGGTTTAAAAAAGTTTTTACTGAAAAACTTGGAATGTATTGAAGGAGTATGATTATCAATCCAATCTGTTGCTGACAACTTACATTTATTTTCTATATTGAGCAATTAAAAAAATTAGAATTGAGTAATCTTGATTTTTTTTTTACTTTTTTAAAACACAATAACTATGTATAGTTTAGAATGAATATATTATGAATATGTGTGTGAATTTCCTACTTATTTCATACCAAGCTTTGAGTTTAATGAAATTCTACAAAGCGTTTTCATAGGTGAGTTGTATTCTGGATTTTGATCTTACCTGCAATTATTGTAGTTTTCTTTTCTTTTTTAGGGCCTCAATGCATTTTTTATTAGTCATTTATCATTGTCTTTTTTTATGTTTCATTGATACTTTCTCTTACTAAATTTTTCAAGGTGTAATATAAACAGAATATTTTTCAATGACTTAAGGCTATTGCTTTTCCTGTTTGAAATATTAACTTACCAAAATGGTTGTTTGTATTCAGCAATAGTACTAAAAACAAATGCAATGTATATATAAGGAAAATGAGCAAAAGTTGCATATATCAGCAACACATGGAATTCCGTAACTTTCTCAAACAGTAGATAGAAAAGTAATAGCTGTGATATAGAAATTTCAGTCACTCAATTAACTTTAGTTTTTAGTAATACAAAATGTGAATTATTCAAGCTGAAGCTATTAAATATTCATAGTGCTCCATATTATAAAGTTATTGATTAATGTCTTTGGTAAAGAACACTATTATCTCTGATTACATCAAGGTCATCCTGAGGAACAGGACCATGACACAAAGTTTTTATATATGGAAATATGAGAAGCTAATACATAATTCATATTTAACAGATAACATAAAGGTTAACCCCTTGGAGAATCTGAAGATAGTACCCATGTTCTTCTGACAGTTCTTTATACTGGCAATTTGGAAAATGCCAGTGTTTTATTACTACGTATTCTTGTAGTATGACATGAATTAATGAATACCTGCCTCACTATTCCTATGAGCAAAAAAGGAATTTGAATTATGTGCAAGAGACAGATTTTACAAAATTAAATGAGCCAAAGTGCTTTTCCTCTGTATATTCAGAAATATTCTGAGTGTAGTCCCTTTCTCTTTCAGAGAAATAGTTACTTCATTTTAGCACACCACCTGGTATGTGTTAAGCTTTCCATGCTCATTGTAAGAATTAAGATATTTAAGATCAATTCACATTTTGGAAGCATATACATACTAAATAGAAGCGTAACCTTTAAACTTTAACTTGATCTTGAAATGGACTCTCAATTTAAAAACAAAAAGCTTTTTACAGATGTACAACTTTTCGACAGTGATTACAATATAGCTATGCAACTCTACCCTCAATCAATGTGATTTTTCTGTCACCATTAAGCCCCTTTTTCCCATTCTCTCCTGCCCCTGGTAACTACTAATAAGCTTTGGTCTCTATACATTTGCCTTTCCTTGTCCTTTTTATGTAAATGAGGTCATACGATAAATTTCCTTCTGTGGGTGACTTATTTTGTTCAGCATAATGTCTTCAAGCTCCATACATACTTCAGTATGAATCTAGGCTTCATTTCTCCTACTGGCTGAGTAGTATTCCATTGTATACATATACCACATTTTGTTTTTCCATTCATCTGTTGATGGGCATTTAGGTCGTTTCCATCTTTTGGTTATTGTGAGTAGTGCTGCAAAGAACATTGATATACAAGTCTTTATTTGCATCTCTGTTTTCAAGTCTTTGGGTATACACCTAGGAGTGGAATTGCGGGGTCATATGGTAGTTCCCCCTCACCCGTCTGGCAGTTTGTTATACTATGGGTGCTTGTGTGTTGCTGTGATGCTGGAAGCTGTGCTACCAGTATTCAAATACCAACAGGATCACTGGGTCACCCAGGGTGGACAGGTTCCAGCTGAGTTTCCAGAATAAGTCAGACTTGGAAGAAGGACCCGGCGGTCTACTTCTGAAGAGAATTAGCCCACAAAAACCTTATGAACAGCAGCTGAACATTGTCTGATATAGTGCTATAAGCTGAGCCCCTCAGGTTGAAAGTCAGTCAAAATACAAATGGCGGAGAGTGTCTTCTCAAAATAGAGTTGATCTTAATGACATCGATGGAGTCAAGCTTTTAGGACCTTCATTTGCTGATGTGGCCTGGCTCAGAATGAGAAGAAACAGCTACAAACATCCATTAATAATTGGAAGCTGGAATGTATGAAGTATGAATCTAAGAAAATTGGAAATTGTCAAAAATGAAATGGAATGCATAAAGATCAATATCCTAGGCATTAGTGAGCTGAAATGGACTGGTACTGGTCATTCTGAATCCAACAATCATATGATCTTCTATGCCGGGAATGACAACCCAAAGTGGAATGATGTTGCATTCATCATCAAAAAGAACATTTCAAGATCTATCCTGAAGTACAGTACTGTCAGTGATAGGATAATATCCATATGCTTACTGTCTTAGTCATGTAGTGCTGCCATAACAGACATACCACAAGTGGATGGTTTTAACAGAGAGAAATTTATTTCCTCACAGTCAAAGTAGGCTAAAATTCCAAATTCAGTGCGTCAGCTCCACAGGAAGGCTTTTTCTCTCTGTCGGCCTTCTTCTGTTCGGTGTTCTCCTGGACTAGGAGCTTCTCTGCACAGGGACCCCAGTCCAAAGGACGCGCTCTGCTCCCAGCACTGCTTTCTTGATGGTATGAGGTTCCCCTGTCTCACTGCTCACTTCTGTCTTTTATATCTCAAGAGCTTGCCTCAGGACACAATCCAGTCTTGTAGATCAGGTCCTTCCTTACTAACACAACTGCCACCCATCCTCCCTCATTAACATCATAGAGGCAGGTCTACAACATACAGGAAAATCACACAGTACCAGGAATCATGGCCTAGCCAAATTGATACACACATTTTTGGGGGGACATAATTCAAACCATGACACCTACAAAGAAGACCAGTTAATACAACTATTATTCAAACTTAAGCACCAACCTCAAGGCCAAAGATGAACAAATTGAAGATTTTTACTAGCTTCTACAGTCTGAAATTGAATGAACATGCAATCAGGATGCAGTGATAATCACTGGTGATTGGAATGCAAAAGGTGGAAACAAAGAAGAAGGATCAGTAGCTGGAAAATATGGCCTTGCTGATAGAAATGATGCCGGAGATAGCAAGATTGAATTTTGCAAGCCCAATGACTTCTTCACTGCAAATACCTTTTTTCATCAACATAGTTGGTGACTATACACATGGGCCTTGCCAGATGGAATACACAGAAATTAAATTGACTACATCTGTGGGAAGAGAAGATGGAAAAGCTCAATACCATGAGTCAGAACAAGGCCAGGGGCCAACTGCGGATCAGACCATCAGTTACTTATATGCAAGTTCAAGCTGAAACTGAAAAGAATTAGAATAAGTCCAAGAGAGCCAAAGTATGACCTTGAGTATATCCTACCTTAATTTAGAGATCATCACAAGAATAGACTTGATGCTTTGAAAACTAATGATGGAATACCAGACGAGTTGTGGAATGACATCAAGGATATTTTACATGAAGAAAGCAAGCAGTCATTAAAAAGACAGGAGAGAAAGAAAAGACCTAAATGGATGTCAGAAGAGACTCTGAAACTTGCTCTTGAACATCGAGTCGCTAAAGCAAAAGAAAAAAATGATGAAGTAAAAGAGATAAACAGAAGATTTCAAAGAGTGGCTCAAAAAGACAAAGTGAAGTATTATGATGACATGTGCAAAGGTCTGGAGACAGAAAAGCAAAAAGTTTTCAGCATTTCTCAAACTGAAAGAACTGAAGAAAAAAATTCAAGTGTCAAGTTGCAATACTGAAGGATTCTACAGGGAAAATATTAAATGATGCAAGAAGCATCAAAAGAAGATGGAAGGAATACACAGAGTCACTGGACCAAAAATAATTGGTCGATGTTCAAGCATTTCAGGAGGCAACATATGATCAGAAACTGATGGTACTGGGTACTGAAGGAAGAAGTCCAAGCTGCATTGAAGGCATTGGCGAAAAACAAAGCTCCAGGAGTTGACGGAATACCAACTAAGATGTTTCAACAAACGGATGCAGTGCTGGACGTGCTCACTCATCTATGCCAAGAAATTTGGAAGAAAGCTATCAGGCTAACTGACTGGAAAAGATCTATACATACACCGATTCCCAAGAAAGGTGATCCAACTGAATGCGGAAATTATCAAACAATATCATTAATATCACATGCAAGTAAAATTTTGCTGAAGATCATTTAAAAGTGGCTGCAGCGGTATATCAACAGGGAACTGCCAGAAATTGAAGCCGGATTTAGAAGAAGACATGGAAACAGGGATATCATTGCTGATGTCAGATGGATCTTGGCTGAAAGCAGACAATACCAGAAAGATGTTTACCTATGTTTTATTGACTATGCTAAGGCATTTGCTGTGTGGATCATAACAAATTATGGATAACATTGCAGAGAATGGGAATTACAGAACACCTAATTGTGCTTGTGAGGAATCTGTACATGGATCAAGAGGCAGTCATTCAAACAGAATAAGGGGATACTGCGTGGTTTAAAGTCAGGAAAGGTGTGTGTCAGGGTTGTATCCTTTCACCATACTTAATTTGTATTCTAAGCAACTAATTTGAGAAGCTGGACTCTGTGAAGAAGAAAGGAGCATCAAGATAGGAGGAAGACTCATTAACAACCTGTGTTATGCAGATGACACAACCTTGCTTGCTGAAAGTAGAGGAATTGAAGCACTTACTGATGAAGATCAAAGACCACAGCCTTCAGTATGGATTACACTTCAACATTAAGAAAATAAAAATCCTCACAACTGGACCAATAAGCAACATCATGATAAACAGGGAAAAGGTTGAGGTTGTCAAGGATTTCATTTCATTTGGTTGCACAATCAACACCCATGGAAGCAGCAGTCAAGAAATCAAACAACACGTTGCATTGGAAAATCTGCTGCAAAAGGCCTTTTTTAAAGTGTTGAAAACAAAGATGTCAGCTTGAGGACTAAGGTGCCCCTGAACCAAGCCATGGTTCTTTCAGTCACCTCATATGCATGTGAAAGCTGGGCAATGAATAAGGAAGACTGGAGAAGAGTTGACGCCTTTGAATTGTGGCATTGGTGAAGAATATTGAATATACCATCGACTGCCAAAAGAATGAACAAATCTGTCTTGGAGGAAGTGCGACCAGAATGCTCCTTAGAAGCAAGGATTGCAAGACTAAGTCTCACACAGTTTGGACATGTTATCTGGAGGGATCCGTCCCTGGAGAAGGACATCATGCTTGGTAAATTAGAACATCAGCGAAAAAGAGGAAGACCCTCAAGGAGATGAATTCACATAGTGGCTCCAACAATGCGCTCAAACATAGCAGCAGTTGTTAGGATGGCGCAGGACAGGTCAGTGTTTCGTTCTGTTGTGCATAGGGTTGCTGAGTCAGAACCGAGTCAATGGCACCTAACAATAACAACAACATGGTAGTTCTATTTTTAGTTTTTTTGAGGAACCACCACACTGTTTTCCACAGCAGCTGTACCATTTTGCATTTCCAGTGGATAAGGGTTCCAATTTCCTCACATCCTTGCCAACATTTGTTATTTTCTATTGTTTACCTGTTTAGTGCCTCTGTTCTACCCTTTAGTTTGTTGCATAGTGCCTGGGGTCTTAAAAGCTTGTAAGCAGCCATCCAGGGCACCACAATTGGTTTCTATTCACCTGGAACAACACAGGAAGAAGGAGAGTCAGGAATAGGAGGAGGATATGGAGTGGCTAATTGATTCCATGAACAACTACATCCTTTGTCATGAGACCAGAAGAAGTGAATGTTGCCCGGCAACCATTATTGAACATTTTTATCAAAGATTCCATAGAAGAATACTGATTAAAAGGGGGGAAATGCAGCACAGAATATCAAATTCCAATGGACTGTAGACTTTCTGGAGCCATGGCGGGTAGATGAACCCCTGAAATTATTGTCCTGAGACAATCTGTAAACTTTTAACCAAAAATATTCCCTGAAGTCTCCTTAAAACCAACCAATAGTTTAACTTAACTAATAAAAAAAAGCTCTTCTTGAGCATTGTGCTCCTTTAAGAACTATCTATATGGGATCAAATTGACAACAGCAACCTGAAAGCTCAGATAAGAATCTTAGGGGGCAGTGAGTTTATGTTAATAAAGGAGGAACAACTCAGAAAAGAAGGGTAAGAATGGTTTCGCAAGTCAAAGAATGTAATCAGTGGCACCAAACTGTACATGCAGAAACTGTTCAATTGTTATATGTTTTGCTGTGTATTTTCTCAACAACAGCAATGAAATCAGAAATCTTCATCCCAGCATCTTTAAATAGTCTGTTCAAACTGTTAACAATGCTTATTGGAACAATGAAACAGTAATTGATTTTAGTTAAACCTGGGTTGAATCTCTGCTGTGCCACATATTGGCTGTTTCTTGAGCAATGTTACTTAAATTCTTGTTGTCATCATTTTTTCTAGTGTGTACAGATGAAAACAATGTTGACCCTGAAGAACTGGGTGGGAGAATGAGATAATGTAAGTAAAAACATTTAACATGTTTTATCACTTTATAAATATTAACAGTCCTTTTTGTGGAGGAAATAAATATAAGATCCTGCCTTTCAGACTTTATTTCAGTTTTTATTCCCATTTTACTGTCCTTTCACATTTAAACCAATGAATCTGTAAAACATATTGGGCTGTGGATTACTGTCTCTCAAAACTATATATCTTGTTTTTCCCATCCATAATAACACCTTAAAACTGCTCAAGGAAACTCTGGTTGCAGAAGAAGGGAAGTCATTTTTGTGGGGTCGCATTTTTATTTAAATTACTCTATAAATTAAACTTAAGACCTAGTTTCAAATATAGAATCAATGAGGTTGCTCAGTTCAAAAACCATGTAATCATCTTTCTCTCACAACTCAGAAGCAATCCATCCTTACATTTCATTCTCTGTATCTTCAAAATGTGGCTAGATCTGTCCTCTTTTTTCTGCTTCCACTATTAGCATCCTGGTGATGGCCACCATCATTTACTGCCTGGGTTATTACAATATTCAGATTAAAGGTTTCTCTGATTCTGCACCAGGCACCTTTCAGCATATTTTCAAAGCAGTAACTTGAGTAATAATTTTAAAACAGTTCAGATTATGACCTTCTTTTGCTTCAAATCCTCCAATATATACTCACTTCATGCATTTTAAAAGCCAAAGTTTGGTATTCGAAACTTGAACACAATATGATCCCCCAGTATCTCTATGAACTAATTTCTATTGTGTCCTATCCTCATTCACTTTTGGGAACAGTTGCCTCTTTGTCGTTCTTGAACATGGCAATAGATAGGGTTGGTCCTCTTATCTTCCTCATGTCTTTTGTCATATTCCATGTTTTCAGTAATGCATTCCATGGTGATTTTATTAAAAATTACAAAACATTCGCCCTTTGTAGAAACTCCCAAATGCTTCCTTTGCTCCATATCACTAGTTGTTGTTAGGTGCCATTGAGTCGTTTCAGACTCATAGCCACCCTGTGTACAACAGAACGAAATACGGCCTGGTCCTGTGCCATTCTCACAATCTTTGCTATGTTTGAGTCATTGCTTCAGCCACTGTATCAGTCATCTCCTTGAGGGATTCCTCTTTTTCACTGATTATCTACTTTACCAGTGATGTCCTTCTCCAGGGATTGATCTCTCCTGAAAACATGTCCAAAGTACGTGAGACAAAGTCTTGTCATCCTTGCTTCTAAGGAGAATTCTGGCTGTATTTCTTCCAAGACAGATTTGTTGGTTCTTCTGGCAGTCCATGGTGTATTCAACATTCTTTGCCAACACCATAATTTAAAGACATAGATCCTTCAGTCGTCTTTACTCATTGTCCAGCTTTCACGTGCATATGAGATGATTGAAAATACCATAGCTTGGGTGACATGTACTTTATTCCTCAAGGTGACATCTTTGCTTTTTAACACTTTAAAAAGGTCTTTTGCAGCAGATTCACCCAGTGCTGTATATTGTTTGATTTTTTGACTGCTACTTCCATGAGCTTTGCTTGTGAATCTAAGTAAAATGAAATCCTTGACAACTTCAATCTTTTCTCCATTTGTCATGATGTTGCTCATTGATCCAGTTGTGAGGATTTTTTTCTTTATGTTGAGGTGAAGTTCATACTGAAGGCCGTAGTCTTTGATCTTCACGGGTAAGTGCTTTAATTCCTTTTCACTCTCAGCAAGGAAGGTTGTGTTATCTACATATCACAGGTTGTTATTAAGTCTACCTCCAATCCTGATGCCATATTCTTCTTCATCCAGACCAGTTTCTTGGATTATTTGCCCAGCATACAGATTGAATAAATATGGTGAAAGGATACAACTCTGACGTACACCTTTCTTGATTTTAAACTACGCAGTATTCTCTTGTTCTGTTCATACCACTGCCTCTTGGTCTATGTACAGATTCCTCATGAGCACAATTAAGTGTTCTGGAATTCCCACTCTTCACAATGTTATTCCTAATTTGTCATAATCCACACAGTCGAATGCTTTTGCATAATCAATAAAACAGAGGTAAACATCTTTTTGGTATTCTCTGCTTTCAGCCAAGATCCATTTTCATCAGTAATGATATCCCTTGTTCCACATCCTCTTCTAAATCTGACTTGAATTTCTGGCAGTTCCCCATTAATATACTTACAGCTGCAACCATTTTTGAATTATCTTCAGCATTATTTTACTTGCATATGAAGTTAATGATATTGTTTGATAATTTCCACATTCTTTTCTTTGTTATCACCTTCGGCACTGATGTGGATATCTTGCAGTCAGTTGGCCAGGTAGCTGTTGTTCAAATTTCTTGTTATAGAAGAGTGAGCACTTCCAGTGTTGTGTCTGTTTGTTGAAATGTCTTAATTGGCCCACCACCACCAAGCATTTACTGTCCATCTAATGTACATTTTACTTTTCTGTGTATTGTCTTTTCTCCTTACTATAATAATAGTTCCACAAGGAATGTATTTTTTATCAAAATTTTCAGGATTTTTTTTTCTAGACCCTAAAACATTACCTGGCAATAAATAGTTGCTAAAGGAATGAATTAGGAATGAGTGGAATCACAGATCAGAGAGGCACTATAGTATAGTGGTTAAAAACTCTGAAATTTAGAGTTAAAGATACTAGGATTTTATCCTGTCCATTTACTATTATGCTGCATTGAACAAATGTTTTAAACTTTCTATTACTCAGTTTCTTCATCATTATTATAGTGGAAATAATGTCTACCTCAGAGTAACTCCAAGAGTAATATTAAGATAACGTGTAAGTAACACCACATTTCCTAACAGTCAGTAGGTGGTTGCTATTAAATGTCAAAAATTACACGGAATTTTTGCTGAAAGTAGTGAAGAAGGAATAGTACATATGAACATAAAACATGCTAGGGATAAATGGGGGGAAAGCTGGAAGAGATTTTTTTTCTTAGATATCTAGTTGTTGTAACATGAATGCTACAAGAGGGTAGCTGTAAGGAACAGAAATTTGGTTTCTCTAAGTTGGCAACATAACTTCAAATTAGGATGTCAGCAGTGTCCACTCCCTACTTGTTACTTGTCCTGGGGGCTCCTTGGTTCTTGGCCATCTTCACATGACATCTGTCTTCCCCAATGTGTGCCCATGTCTGTCTGTGTCTGTTGTTGTTGTTAGTTGCCATCAAGTTTATTCTAACTCATAGTGACGCCACGTGTGCAGAGTAGAACTGTCCTATAGGGTTTTCAAGGCTGTGACTTTTTAGAAGAGGATTGCCATGCTTGTCTTCTGAGCTGACACTGGGTGGAGTTCAAATTGCTAACCTTTCTGCTATTAGTCTAGTGCTTCATTCTTTATGCCACCCAGGGACTATGTGTCTAATCTGATTTTTTTATAACTCAGAATGATTAGGTTTAGGACATACCATACATTGGTATGACCTCATTATTATAACAAAGAAAACCTTATTTCCAGACAGGATTACATCACAGGAATAGGGTTTAGAATTTTAAATTATATTTTTGGTAGATACAATTCAATTCTTAACATGCTCTTTAATGCTAGGAATAAAATCTGTGTGCTGTAGAGAGCTCACCACTTGACTTCCTCTTGCTTCTGAGAACTAACAGCATTTAGTAACTAACTTTTCTTAACTAAAGATTTGAATCTATGACAAAATTCTTCACCTTGGTCTGGAGTATTTGCAATACTTCTATGCATATGTTTTAACTTCTACCTTTGCCTCTCCAATATATTATGGACCAAAACCAATCCCGTTGCCATCGAGTTGATTCTGACTCAGAGCAACCCTACAGGGCAGAGTAGAACTGTCCCATAGGGTTTCCAAAGACAGTGTCTTAGTTACCTAGTGCC
>NW_004444071.1:249778-251853 GCF_000243295.1 Trichechus manatus latirostris | reverse complement strand
CAGAGGGGTGCACTGCTCCCATTATCTATCTCGTTTTATGGAATATCTAATATATTAGTTATAAAATTTAATACAGTGTTTTACAAAGAGTAGGTATTGGATAGTGTCTGTCGAACTTATTAAAAATCTACACATTTCATGTACTGTAGCTTTTTGATTTCCTAAGCTACTTAGAGTATAACCTTTTTTACAGTTTTTCAGACATTTCCATGTATGTCTGAATGTTTTAATATCTGTTTTTCCTGGGAGCATTTTCTGACCATTTATTTTCTCCTAATTTTTATTTTCTGTATCCAATGTCCATCAAAAAAGATAAGCTGTTTGTTTCCACATCTTTGAAAGGATAATGAGACTTTCTTGGGAATAGCTGTTTCTAAGAAACTGGCTCTCCTCAGGTAACTGGCAGTGAAAAATATCATCAGAGAAAGATAAGCTGCCAAGAAACCACTGCTTCCTTGAAATTTTATATAAAGAGGCCATGACTTAGTTGAGCTTGAGAATTGTTTAGCATCTATGAAAAATATATCACTTAAAGTAAGATTCATTTTTATTTATGCCAGGCCACCATAAGGCTTCTAGCTGGTTCGTAAGTAAAGCAGTAGTCCCTGTTTTACCAGCTCCCCCAGATCCTATATGGCACTTGGGAGCTATGTGTGCTCTGGTGTTCATTTTGTCCCTAATGCCTTATTAAGTTTTAAAGAGATTAAGCAATGATAGAGAAAAACATCAAAAGCAATATGAACACAGAATGAAGACTCATCTGCATTTATTAGGTTTATTATGCTGATACCAATCCTATTAAATGATTTTGTCAGGTATTTACTTATTCATTCATTCATTCACTCATTCATTTAGCATGGAGACAAAGGTAATTCTTGGATTTTACCAAGTTTTTTTTTAAATCCAAACTGTGATTTTTGACAAATATAAATTCGAATACATATTCAGTGTTTTTTTCACTATTTATAGTTGAAGGAATTCAATCAAAATTCTCTTTCCTATTTCATCTCATTCAGAATGACATTATTTCCTTGAATCAAGGCTATGTCCCTATAGACTGCTGGAGTTCATCATCAGGTCTTTAAAACAAAGATCGTGAATAAATAACTCTTGAATTATTTGTTAAAAATATCATGATACGTCATTTCAAAAGCTTTTTGGGATGATGGTTTCATTGAACAAAAAGAGGGACCTGAATCCTAATATTAGGAAAATTCCCCAATATTGCCGAGTACAATCATGGAATACCATGACAGAAGATATAGTAGTTTTAATGATATTGTTGTGGATAGAATTTTAGAAATTAGCAGAATATCTTTAGAAGTCTACATTTTAATGTTTCATAATTGGCATATTTTGAACAATTGTCTATCTTAAGATTCTATAGATAAAATGGTGACCTGATAAAGAATAATGTTTACTTTGTGTAATATTTGTTTATTATATATGAGATATTAAACATAGTGCTTTATGGAGGGAATAATGTTATAACAAAAAGATGTTTTCTTTGGTAGGAAAGTCAAATATTATGAACTCAGATGGAAGACAGCCATAATATTGTCACCTTACTGCAGTTCACTTTGCTGTGATTCTCACTGCACTCTTGGCTAATGTCCATGTTCTTATTTAGAGCTCTTCTGCAGGCATTTTGCACATTGTGTTATAGATTAATCTGATTCCTCTCATACCAGTCTCTACTTCCCTCAGGCAAACCTTCATCCATTCAACCTCTGAACTTCTTAGCTCCCTCCTAAAATTCTATTGAGCTTTTTCCTCAGTAATCCTACTATTTTTTAAGCCTTTGCCTATTCTTTGTTCTTCCCACTTTTAGAGATTATCTTGATTCTTTAAAAGTAACTTCTAGTATCTCAAACTACACATATTTCTTAATTAAATTAAATGTACTATAAAGAGTACAGCTGGAAAGAGCCCTAGAAATCCGGGAGATCAATACCCTTTATTTACAAGTAAAGAAACTGACAAACAAAGAAGTTGCAGTGTCAAACTGCAAATCAGTGTATCTAATTTTGTTAGAGAGCACTCATGAAACGTTACAGTGCATTACTTTGTTAAAT
>NW_004444071.1:246771-248665 GCF_000243295.1 Trichechus manatus latirostris | reverse complement strand
TAACTGAGAACTTCAGGAACTTTATCTAGTCTCTATGGAATGATAAAATTACACACAAAAAATATTGGAATATATTATTTTAGAACAAAGCTCAGGATTACTCAAAGGAATACCGTATAAAATAATTAGGATTTCTTTATATCCAAGATGATTTTGGTCTAGTAATTAGAAAATGTCACTTTAATTTTGTTATTGTTGTTGGTGTTTTAAGTATTTAGCAGTGTTATGGATTGAATTTTGTCCTCCCAAAACGTGTGTCAACTTGGCTATGCCATGATTCCCAGTTTTGTGTGGTGGTCTACCATTTCATAATCTGATGTGATTTTCCTATGTGTTGTAAATCTTAACCTCAATTTGTTAATGAGGCAGGACTCCATCTACAGGATTAGGTTGTGTTTTGAGTCAATCTCTTCTGAGATATAAAAGAGAGAATCAAGCAGAGAAGAGAGGAGCCTCATACCACAAAGAGAGAAGCACTGGGAGTGGAGTGCATCCTTTGCAAACAGAGTCCTTGTACTGAGAAGCTCCTAGACCAGGGAAAGATTGTTGACAAGGACTTTCACTCAGGACCAAGAGAGAAAGCCTTCCCTGGGAGCTAGTGTCCTGAATTCAGGCTTCTAGTCTCATGTCATGGATTGAGCTGTGTCCCCCCAAAATATGTGTATCAATTTAGCTAGGCCATGATTCCCAGTATTGTGTGATTGTCCACCTTTTTGTCATATGATGTGATTTTCTTATGTGTTATAAATCCTGTCTCTATGCTATTAGTGAGATGGGATTAGTGGCAGTTATTTAACAAGGCAGGACTCAGTCTACAAGATGAGATTATGTCTTAAACCAATCTCTTTTGAGATATAAAAGAGAGAAGTGAGCGAAGAGACATGGGGACTTTATAGCACCAAGAAAGTAGAGCCAGTAGCATGAGTCCTTTGAACCTGAGGTCCCTGCATTGACAAGCTCCTAGACCAGGGGAAGATTGATGACAATGACCTTCCCCTAGAGCCGAGAGAGAGAGAGTCTTCCCCTGGAGCTGGCACCCTGAGTTCAGACTTCTAGCCTACTAGACTGTGAGAGAATAAACTTCTGGCTGTTAAAGCTATCCATCCGTGGTACTTCTGTTGTAGTAACACTAGATAACTAAGACAAGCACCCTTACAGAGAGATTGAAAGTTACAGAGATAAAGTAAAATAGAATAAAGAGATCAGGAAAAGACTTAATAATATTCATTTAGTCCAATATTAGTTATTGAATATTTATTATTTCCTAGATCATATTTTAAGAACTAGGAATACAGATATGACTCCTATTCTAAAAGAAAAAGTTGAGGAGACCATAACAGAGATAGATAAACTAGATAATTTCAAACAATTGCATACAGCGTGAAAACTGTAAAGCAGGCAGGACAAACAACAACAGCAAAGGTACGGCGCAGTAATGAGTTTGTCATGTCTGGTGAACGGAAAACAATCTAATCTGACTGAAGCACAGTGAGAGTCCAGAGAATCTGGTATGAATTATGGGTTAGATAAATATTCAATGGTTTTCAATTACAGTATTGATTATAAAAATGAAGGCTGGATTTTACCCCTAAAATATTATCTATGGTGTATCATTGGTTTGGAAAGAAATATCATAACCTATCTACGATTTCTATTGCCTGTTCTGATAATGTTGATGAATTGTAAACCTGTGAATTGTTTTATTTAATTTGGCCATGTCTAGAATTATGTCTTGGAGTACTGATAAAGGTTTTCCTTCTAGGGTCAAAATTGCTGCAGTCAGATAAGCATATTGTTATAATTTTTACTATTATTTTACTTCCTAACTTGCATGGTATAATGCTAACAAAAACATTGATTAGGAAATTTGTAGTATAAATGGTAGCTCCGTATA
>NW_004444071.1:243322-244385 GCF_000243295.1 Trichechus manatus latirostris | reverse complement strand
CTGCTTCTTCCAAACAAAATTAACAAGTCATATTGCTCTTCCAAACAAAATCGATGTTTAAAAACAAGGAAGAGTGGGAGACAGGAATTAGGTTATGAACTAATAATGTTTACTTCCTTCGTCTTGTTGTTGTTGTTGTTAGGTACAGTTGAGTAGGTTCCGACTCATAGCAACCCAATGTATAACAGAATGAAACACTGCCCTGACATGTGCCATCCTTACAATCATTGCTATGCTTGAGCCCATTGTTATAGCCACTGTAAGAATCCATCTTGTTGAGAGGTTCCTGTCTTTTGCTGTGTCTTCAAAATGCCTGTCTTCAGGACTCTTTCTAGGGTTACTCCTCTTCATATCAGGATACTCTTAGCATCCAGTAATTCTCCCAAGTTCCACAATTAACCTTCTTGGTTAATTCCACAGTAACTTCTGCCGAGATGACAATGCAGAGGAAAATGCTTGTTCTTTTGAAGTAGTCATTTTAACACAGTTTCTTATATTTAGAATACTGACTATAAGCCACTTTCACGTAGAAATTTCTTTTTTTCTGCCATTCTCTAATATGGTTATTTATGAAATCCATATTTTATACTTACATAATATACAAGCAGAAAATAAAAATGTCTTGTGTCCCCAGCCCCATTCTTTTTTCCAGAAGTAACATCTGCAGCTATTTGTGATCTTCAGTCTTCTCTAATGCTTCAGATAATAAACCCCCTTTTTTTATGTTGCTGTTTTTGTCTGGTCTATTTGCATCAGATAGTATCACCTAATCCTCACATTCATGTATTCGTTGTTAAGTAGAGGACTACATTGATCAAGTCCTGCTTTTGCCTGCCTTTTTAACATTAATATTTTTAAACCTAATTTTTTTTTAATTGTTCTTCTACCTTATCTCACGAGCCCCAATAAGGCCACATCTCTTTCCACCTCTTCACAACTTACGGTATAAATTACTGACATGTTGTCTTCCTGTGTAATATTTACATTCTAATGCTGGGAATATAGTGAATGTTTTTATGCAAAAAGCACATAAAAATGTTTATTTAAATAAATTATCAATGTA
>NW_004444071.1:239961-240966 GCF_000243295.1 Trichechus manatus latirostris | reverse complement strand
GAGTGTATTTTAATTTCAACATCTTAAGTGAAACATCCATTTGGAACTTTACAACAGGCAAGAACTGGGTAGATCTAAGTTAGAAATGATCAGTTAGGTGGAGGGTTGGGTTGCAAGTATAGATTTTTAAGCCATCAGTTTCAAGTAATAATTCTTTTTATATGGATAATGTTCCTTTGAAAGAAACAGTAAAAAATAGAAGATAGGAAAAAAAAAGAGTGATGTGAAATATTATATATAAAGATTTTAGACATAATGGAAATAAATGCAAACTGGAGACATTTAATATATTTAGTTTACATCTAGCTTTCCTCTAAGCCATATGAATGTGCCTAACTGAACACTAAATATGCAAAATCTCATACAGACTCTTATTTGAGGAAGTAAGGAGTCTGCTAGGAAATAATCTATACTGAGGGTAGAATTTAGTTTAAAGAAAGTATACTAGCAACACAGAAAAGAGGTAAATTTGAGTTTACCAGGATTATTTTACTCAAATTTTCTCTGTATGTTCATGCCTATAGGACATAGGTTTAGGTACAATGGAACAGGAGTATCTGTTCAGCAACTCTTTTCTAAAAGAACTCCCCATGTTTACCATCTACATATTATCCACAGGCGTTATCATAGTAGGATAGTGTGATCCTACACTATGAACCCATGTAATTTGCTCAGAGGTAGAAACAATGACAAACTTGATCCAATACTATCTCTTGATGCCTTGGCCAGAATTCATTACAGATGGGAAGATGGCTCAAGTGTGCCAATGACTACCTTGTTTAAGATTTTAAAATGAAGCATGAGAAAAGCTTTAGGCCAGTTTCCCTATAGTGGCTAGGGCTTGAAGATACACATGTCAGAGTGTTTATCAGCAGGGATATTCCACTACCTGAAGAAACTAGGTCTGCAGTGATAAACTAGAAAGGCACAACCAATAGAAAAATTAAAATATTAGACAAATAGAAAGACTTGATGACATTAGAATTCCTGTTTCTTCTTGAATTC
>NW_004444071.1:236567-238161 GCF_000243295.1 Trichechus manatus latirostris | reverse complement strand
TTGCTATTTTTCTCCAAAAAATATTACAATTAATTTTCAAAAAATAATATTAATTATGCAATTCTCTAGATGGTTCCCAAAATAGTGTATTTAGTGAAATAAACAACTATGTCAAATATAGAAGCAAACTAAAAAGAGAATAAAATTATTATTTAGTTGGAAACATTATCTCAGGATACTTATTGATTTCTGTGACATTAGAAAGTAAATTTAAAGATCTATTTATTTATTTTTTTAACATGCAGAGGAGAGAAAGAAGGAATAAAATTGTCAGCATTCATCTAAGTTTCTCCTTGATCGAAGTTAAAAAACTGATTTATTATACTCAGTTAAAATGCTTTGGCTTTTTATCTCAATATTATTGACAGCCTGGAAGTAGTATCTTGTTTGTCTAGAAAGTGAAAAACATATATATATGTACATATTGCTTCATAAATTTTTTTGTTTATTCTTCAAGGCGATAAAAATACACTTAAAGGGGAAACTGTATATAAATTCCAATCTTCATATAGTAGAACTAAACCAAAACCTAATTTCTTGCCTTGTTGTTGTAAACAATTATAATACATTCTTTTATAAATTACAGTTATAGACCATAGAATGCATACTTCCCTTGAAAAGGCTGATGAAAATTATGTATATGCCAATACAGAATCATTACTAAAGTATATTTAATGAAAATAAATAAATTGCAAGGGAATGTGTATGCAGTTGTAAAAAATATACAAATATGTTTGTAGGCACATGTGTGGAAAATATGTAGAAACAGACATCAGAACTTAGTGACAGTGATTACCTTTGGAGAGTGGGACTGGAGTAGACCAAACATCTACCTTATATTTTTACTGTTATGTATTTTGAAATATCATATACCTATAAAGATTAAACCAAAAACATATGGCTCAGCAATTTATCACAAAACTAACACCTGTGTGTAACCAGCTCTCAGATTAGGAAATAGATGGTGGCTAGCATGTAGGGTACTGGCAAGTGCCCCTACCCATTTAGGTGAGGGGCCTAGGAGCTTAAACTTCTTTATCACCCTGGTATATCTGCCTCTGCTCCTAACCCTTTCTTGTGTCTTGGGGCTTCTGTATTTCCTGTATGTCAGATTCTAACCACATCTTCCTCTGTAGTTTTTCTCAGAGATTTGTTCCTTATGCTGAACATGAGCCTGCATTCATCTCAACTCTATAGCTCTAGGCAAGATGTTAGTATTCAATTTTGTATTGAAGAGAAAATTGAATCCATAGGGTGCTTTTCAAACTGCACATATTTGCTGAAAACAATGGATGCAGTCTGTCCTTTGTTTCACTTTTCTAATAAGGATTATTTTACTGATAAGGCTATGTTACTAATGATACTATGCTGTTTAGCCCATGTATTTTGGAGCAGAAAAATAATGTGAGGATCACTGGGATGAAAATTTACTGCATTTAGCCCAGTAAAAAAAAAAAAAAAACTTGGCATCAATGTGTAAACGCTGATGTTTTGTTGGCACTAGAAAGGATTCAATAAAAGACTTTAGACATGTTAAATTTGAATATATAACAAAGATATTAATTAAAGATAATACATGTAATCCCTGACTTAC
>NW_004444071.1:209532-235977 GCF_000243295.1 Trichechus manatus latirostris | reverse complement strand
CAGGCAGGAACCTGGGTACAACTTAAATCTACATGATAATTAGAAGGGGAACTGACACTAGTCACCTGAATGATGCAAAGCACCATTGATATATATATGTATGTATATATATATACACACACACATAGGCATTATATATATATATATGCACAAACCTACGTGTGCGTGTGTGTATATATATGTATATATATCAAAAGAAAGAAAGTTAAATAGGTGGGTAGGTAGGCAGACGGACAGACAGATATAGATAGATAGATATTATGAGATCCCTGGGTGGTGAAAATTATTAATGCACTCAGCTGGCTGCTTACCAAAAGGTTGGCAGTTGGAGTCCAACCAGGGGTGCCTCACAAGAAAGGTATGATGATTTATTTCCTAAATAACAGACACTGAAAACCTATGGAGCATGGCTCTACTCTGACACATAAAGATTTGTCATGAGTTAGAATAAATATATACATATTATCCCTGTTTGTAGTTGTAATTTTTACTTTAATTATCCTCATCTCTTCACACAGTTTTGATACTCTTTTGTTTTCTTATTATTTAGACTTAAGTGGTGGGGTAAAGGAATGACTGAGCCTTTCACAATCTCTCCTGTTCTTTTCTGTGTATATATAGATAGAAAATCTTTCCAAGGGATCTGTAATGCAAAGTACAAGAAGTGACTGGCAAGCGAACAATTTATGGTCCATAGCATAACTGGAAATATTAGGGGAAACATGGAGCCTGTAGGAATTGTGGTTGAGTGGATGTACAGGAGAAATCCTCCTTTTATTATACAGGGGGCTTTGAGACAAATTCGAGACAAAAACTCTTATAATGTTATTAGAGGAACTCAACTCCTGAGTGAGAAGTGGCATTAATATTTGGTAGTCGATCTCTCCATCTGTCTATAAAAAAATTTTGTCTTAATAGAGATGATATTATAAATTTAAAAATCATTTTCAGGAGTTTAAAATGTTCATTGTAAAGATTTTGATGGTTACTTAAGCTGAAACTGGCTCAATAGTGCTTAAGTGGAAATCATAGGAGCCTAGAAGGTGGAGTAGGCTTCTGCTACTATGAGCCACCAACATGAAATTTAGGGGGCAGAAACAGGCATGGCATCTATTTTCTCAACTAACTACATGAAGCTTCTGTATATAAGGTTGATTCTGAGGCATCCCACCTCATATAGTAAATAATTTATGAATCATTCAGGGTTTGTCTGTTTTTCTCATCTTAAGCCAGGTAAAGACGTATTGCAGAGTAAGAACAAAAACCGTAAATTTTTTAAATACCTGCATTTGTAGTACTTTATAAGAGATAAGTTACAAACATGGTGAACACTTTGTCAGAATAGTTAGGAACTTCTATAGCCTTAGAATGAAGTTCTTTCCTATATTGTCAAATTTTAACTCTCTTTTGAAAAAGAATTGGGCAAGTTTACATTAACATTGTGGAAATTTTTTGGTATTTGATACAAGACTTTTAGTGTTCCTGTAAGCAATTATACTCATGCATTCACACGTGACACACACACACACACACGCACACACACACAGTAACTTACACTTTGAACATAGTTTGTAATAGAAGAGACTGGAAAAGAGTATATCCTTCTGAATATTAACATGCACCCAAATCTCATGCCATTTTCATTGTCTTACAGGTAGAAATGATAAGCGAGAAAGCTTGACCCCGTTATCCTTAACCTGACCACGTATGTGTTGCTAACTCTACTACACAATGCCAAGATTTTATTAACAGAGTTTTTATTCTCATATTACTTGGATTTGATGAATCAGGCTGGATCACATGTGAGCACAACAAAGGAAAGAATGTGTTTATCACAGATTGCCCAAGCTAACCTTCTAGACTTTCCTGAGTGGAGCCCTTACCAAATAATAGCAATCTAACGCTCATTTTATAGCACCAACTACAACAGGCAAGAGGGACAGGGATACACACGTGTGCACATGTATACACGCACCAACACACACACACATACACGCACACACACACACACAGAAGACACCAGAGCAGTATTTAGAAACATGAAGCCAGAAGAAGCAAAGATATCAAAGAAAAAGTTCAATGGAACTCCCAATATGCCACATGCTGTAGTTGCAAGACTATTTAAAGCTACATGTTTATCCTCCTAGAACTATGAACCAACTGTGAATTTGATTTTGATTATAATGAAGTTCAACACAGGAAGCTCTAAGCTCCCTGTAGCGGTCAGAACGTACCATTAAGATTGTCTAAAGTCAGTCAACATACATCTATTTATTCTTTTATCCATTCAAAACAATCTATATAATATCAGATGTCTTTCACACCTTTATAAATGTATACATTTTTCATTAAATATATAGTATATTAAATATATAGTATGTGAAAGCTGCCCTGAAAGCATTGGCAAAGAACAAGTCTCCAGGAATTGATGGAATATCAGTTAAAATGTTTCATCAAATGGATGCAGCTCTGGAGGTGCTCACTCATCTATGCCAAGAAATTTGGAAGACAGCCACTTGGCTAACCATCTGGAGGAGATACATATTTGTGCCCATTCTAGAGAAAGGTGATCCAATAGAATGCAGAAATTATCGAAAAATATCATTAATATCACATGCAAGTAAAATTTTGCTGAAGATAATTCAAAAAGTTTTAGCAGTACTTTGACAGGGATCTGTCAGCAATTCAAGTCGAATTCAGAAGAAGGCATGGAAGAAAGGATATAATTGCTGATGTCAGATGGATCTTGCCTAAAAGCAAAGAACACCAGAAAGATGTTTACTTATGTTTTATTGACTATGCAAAGGCATTCGACTGTGTGAATCATAACAAATTAGGGATAACTTTGCTAAGAATGGGAATTCCAGAACACTTAATTGTGCCCATGTGGAGCCTGTAAAGGGAACACGATGCAGTTATTCCAACAGAACAAGGGGATAGTGCTTATTTTAAATTAGGAACAGTGTACATCAGTGTTATATTCTTGCACCATACTAATTCAATATGTACACTGAGGAAATAATCCAAAAAACTAGATTAACGGGAAGAAGAATGTGTCATCAGGTTTGGTGGAAGACTCATTAACAACCTGTTATAGGCAGATGACACAAATTTGTTTGCTGAAAGGTTAGAGGAATTGAAGCACTTACCTATGAAGATCAAAGACTACAGCCTTCAGTATGGATTACACCTCAACATAAAGAAAACAAAAATCCTCACAACTGGACCAATAAGCAACATCATGATAAATGGAGAAAAGAATGACATTGTCAAGGATTTCATTTTACTTGGATCCACAATCAACATCTATGGAATCAGCAGTCAAGAAATTAAATGACGCATTGCATTTGGGCAAATCTGCTGCAAAAGACCTCTTTAAAGTGTTAAAAAGTGAAGGTGTCACTTTGAGGACTAAGGTGTGCCTGACCCAAGCCATGGTATTTTCAATCACCTCATCTGCATGGGAAAGCTGGAAAATGAATAAAAAAGACAGAAGAAGAATTGATGCATTTGAATTATGGTGTTGGCAAAGAATATCGAACATACCATGGACTGCCATGAACATACGATTCATTGAATATACTAAATTTTTCTTGGAAGAAGTGTAGGCAGAGTGCTCATTGGAAGTGAGGATGATGTGACTTCATCTCACGTACATTGGACACGTTATCAGGAGGGACCAGTCCCTCAAGAAAGACATTATTCTTGGTAAAGTAGAGGGTCGGTAAAGGAGAGGAAGACCGTTGACAAGAAGGATTGACAAAGTAGCTGCAACAATGTCCTCTAACATAGCAATTAGTGTGAGGATGGTACAGGATCAGGCAGTATTTTGTTCTGCTGTACATAGGGTCACTATGAGTGGGAACCAATTTGATGACACCTAACAAAAAATGTGAAATGAACTGAGGATTAGAAATTGATTCTATGTTCAATTATAAAAGATTGAACCAGTAAAGTAGATGAAGCAAGTTAACAGAATACAACAAAAAGCTATTAGTAACTCACAAGTTCACAGTGATATAGCTGCGTAGAACTAATGCCTGAATATATTAACACGTAAATGTTAGCACTATTGTGTATGATCTGAAATGTAATTAAAATAGCAAAGGAAACTTTGGGTGTTTTGGAAGAGTTCAATAGAGAATTACCTTTTGAATGACTACTAATGAGTAGAGGGTTTCTTTAGGAGTGATGAAAATATTCTGTAATTAGATTGTGGTGATTGTAGCGCAATTCTGTGAATATACTAAAAGTCATTGAACTGTATAATTGAAATGGGGTAGTTTTACAGTATGTGAATAATATCTCTGTAAAGGTATTAATAAACCAAAAACAAGACACTTTTCCCCACTCTTTTCCCAGTGTTCAGGGCTTCTGATCCAATTGAGAAACAACAGCGGAGTCAGAAGATGGACCACCAAAAATATTAACATATTACTGGTGAAAACCATGTGGGGCACCTCAGTTGGAGTAAAAGTTGGTTGAGATTGCTCACTTCCTAACTTAATTCCCTATAATCCATGACTTGGGGCAACAGAACTGAGGAAATGTTGGATTGAGAAATGAGGTGTTCTTACCCACTGGCAGGAGGTAGGACTAAGAATAAACAAGTGAATATACCTAACGTCCTATCTCAAGATGTTAGCTAGTCACATTTGAGAACTGGTCACCATTGGCAGTAACTTTCTTAACAGTAAACTGAAATTATCACAATGAAGAGGAGTAATACTAGGAAAAAGTGTGCAGAAGTATTCAGGGGAAACCTGTCCTTATGGAACTTGGAAAACAGACATTGCCTTCTAAACAAAAGAATACCACGAAGCAAATATTCATAGGCAAACAATCATAATTAAAAATAAAACTTTCCTAAATCAATGATATCACACTCTTCCTTTTTACTTTTTTATTCTTTCCTAATTACTCTAAATATGTAATGATATATGGATAAGGACATACGAGAGAAGATAATTTTTTTTCATTTGAATCAATAGGGATCATTTTAATATGTTGATTAAAATATGAATGAAAATGGGTAACTGAGAGAATGGCTTTGCAATAATTTAAAATTAAAACAGAAATATTTAAAAGAAATATTTAAGAGTATTTATTCAAAATTGAAATTAATTTAAAATTATTAGAGATGTGAAGTCAAACTTGCCCTTAGCAGAATAACTGGATTTAGTAGAAAACAAATTACTAGTGAACATTTTATTGAAGGAAAGTACTTCTAACTATGTGCTAGCTTTAGATAAGTTATGTGAAGTTATTTATTCCATATTTGCACCACTAGTCTGTAAGTTTGTTGTACAGTGATGGCTTCCATTTGCTGTCATGCCAGAAGCTATGCAGCTGGTGTTTCAAACACCAGCAGGGTCACCTACGGTGGACAGATTTCAGAAGAGATTCCAGACTAAGACAAACTGGGAAGAAGGACCTGGCGATCTACTTCTGAAAAAATTGGACAGAGAAAACTTAAAGGTTAGCAGAAGAACTTTGTCTGATATAGTGCTTGAAGATGAGCCCCTCGGATTAGATTAAAAAAAAAAACCTGTTGCCACCGAGTCGATTTTGACTCATAGCGACCCTGTAGGACAGGTTAGAACTGTCCCATAGGGTTTCCAAGGAGCGCCTGGTGGATTTGAACTGCCGACCTTTTGGTTACAGCCATAGTTCTTAACCATCACACCACCAGGGTTTCCTCAGATTAGAAGGCACTCAAAATATGACTGGGGAAGAACCGCCTCCTCAAAGCAGAGTTGACTTTGATGATGTGGATGGAGTCAAGCTGTCCGGACCTTCATTTGCTGATGTGACATGACACAAACTAAGAACACCTGCAAACATCCATTACTAATTGGAACATGGAACATAGGAAGTATGAATCAAGGAAAATTGAAAGTTGTCAAAAATGAAATGAAACACAAAGATCAATATCCTAGGCATTAGTGATCTGAAATGGACTGGTACTGACTATTTTGAATTGGACAATCATATGATCTACTATGCCAGAAATGACAATGCACTGGGAAAATCTGCTGCCAAAGACCTCTTAAAAGTGTTAAAAAGCAAAGATGTCACTTTGAGGACTATGGTGCACCTGGCCCAAGCCATGATATTTTTAATCTCCTAATATGCATGGGAAAGCTGGACAGTGAATAAGAGGACCATAGAAGAACTGATGCATTTGAGTCATGGTGTCGATGAAGAACATTGAATATACCATGGACTGTCAGAAGAATGAACAAATCTGTCTTGGAAGAAGTATAGCCAGAATGTTCCTTAGAAGTGAGGGTGGAGAAACTTCATCTCATGCACTTTGGACATGTTACGAGGAGGGACCAGTCCCTGGAGAAGGACATCATGCTTTGTAAAGTAGTGGGTAGCGAAAAAGAGGAAGACTCTCAAGAGATTGATTTAACACAACAACTGCAACAATAAGCTGAAACATAGCAAAGATGGTGAGGACAGCGCAGCACCAGTGTTTCGTTGTGTTGTACATAGGGTTGCTATGAGTTGGAACCAATTCTGTGTCACCTAGCAACAACATTCAACATTTAAAGTAAGTGTGAATGTTTACCCCTAATTTAGGCGGACTTTCTTTATTTCAGAGAAGAAACAGAGTAAAACTTTGAGAATGAAACCTTCCCTGGAATAGGCAACAGTAGCCATTTACTGAAAATGTTTCAATGAGCACAAAATAGGTCAAATAAAATAGACAATAAAAAAAATGATGTTATTACACTAGGAATGCTTACTTACATCTCCTGTATAAATAAAATGACTAAAGCAAGTGAAAAATCATCCATTTCATAATCAAATGGGAATATTTTCTTCGGAAAAAAAAAATGTTACCCTGACTTTATGCACTTTATATTCGCCAGCTAGACTTATACCAACAATCAAATCATTTTACTTTCTGAATACATGGATATGCTATCTAATGGAAAATATTTCATCTTAAAGACTGAAGTCAAAGTGTTTAGTTAAATCATTCTCCATAGAAACGTAGTAAATTATTGCAAAGTCATAACTTTATCTGATGGTGAAGCATAAAAAGAATTGCATCTCTGTCATTTGCAGGAATACACTGCTCTACTGCCAGATTAACTTGACATGGTCAATATTTACAAAATATGTTATTAAAAGGGGAAAGCTTTTTTAATGTTGTGGTAGTAATAAATAGAGCAACTAAATTTAAATTGTGAATTAAGAATTTGTCATTGGAAATTGCTTTTTCAAATTTCATTTCGTATTTTTGTCCATCCAGACATATTTCCAATTATGGATTCCATTATTTTTATAAAACTTTTTTTTAAGATTAATTCACAGACTCATTTTTTTTTTCATTTTCATTTTCTTAGATATACTCATGGAGTTGTGTAACCATTAACCTTATCTAATCCCAGAATAATTTCATCACCTTCCCCAAAAAACAAAAGAACATGTCCGTTAAAGTCACTACATACACCTCCCTTCCCCTAGCTTCTGGTAAATATACTTCATATTTCTATGAATTTGCTTAGTCTGGACCTTTCACAGGAATGAAATAATAAAATATTTGGCCTTTTTGCCTGTCTTCTTTCACTTCAACAAAATATTTTCAAGATTCATTCATGTTGTAGCATGTATCACAGTGCTCTATTCCTTTTTATTGCTAAATAATAGTCCATTGATGGATATATTGATTTTTTAAAATTCATTCATTAATTGCTGAGCATTTGGGTTATTCCACATTTTGCCTATTATGAATAATGATACTATAAACATTTGTGTACACCTTTTTGTGTGGATACATGTTTGCATTTCTCTTGTCATATACCTAGGAATAGAATTTCCGCTTTAAGTATATGTTCGACAATTCAAGGAACTGCCGAACAGTTCTTCCAAAGTAGCTGCACCATTTTACATTCCCATCAGCAGTGTATGAGAGTTCCAACTTCCCCACATTGTCACCAACACTTCTTATTATCTTACTCTGATTATAGTCATCTGAGTGATCTAAAGTCATATCTTTTTGTGGTTTTAATTTGTATTTGCCTAATGACTAATGATGTTGAACATCTTTTCATGTACTTACTGTTTATTTTTATGTCTTCTTTGGAGAAATGTCTATTTGGCCACTTTTGTTTTTAAGTTAGATTATTTTTTTGTGGTTGAGTTTTTTATATATGTTGGGACAAGTGTTTTATCATATATATGATTTGCCAATATTTTCTACCATTCTGTGAGTTATCTTTTCTTTTCTTTCATGGTGTCCTAGGAAAGTACAATAGCTTTTAATTTTGATGAGGATAAATTTGTCTATTTTTTTTTTATTTTGTTGATTGTGCTTTGGAGATTGTATATATACATAACATTGTTTACGTAAAACATTGTTTAATTTAAGGCCTCAAGGATTTACTCTTATGTTTTCTTCTAAGACTTTTTATAGTTTTAGTTGTTATATTTACGTGTATTGGAAACTTTTTAATGAGTTTTTTATATGATATGAAGTAGAAATTCATTTTCATGATTTTCCATGAAAACATGCAGTTTTCCCAGCACCATTTGTTGAAAATTATTATTTTTTTTCCTCCGTTGAATGGACTTGGCACCCTTGTCAAAAAGCAATTGGCCATAGGTTTTAGGGTTAGAATATAAGTATAGTTGAAGTATAATGATTTATTTCTGAGTTCTCCATTCTATTCCAGTACCTGTTTAAGTTTATCCTTATTATAGTAACACACTGTCGTGATTATTGTAGCTTTGTTGTAAGTTTTGGATTTGGAAAGTGTGAATCCTCCAACTTTGTTCTACTTTTCAAGATTGTTTTCACTATTCTGGGTCCATTGCATTTCCATACAAAAAATTAGAATCATTAATTTTTGAAAAAAAATCCAGCTGGAATTTTGTTAAATTAGATAACTTTGAATTTGTATATCAATCTAGAAAATATTATAACTTAGCTGTATTAATTATTTTGATCTATGAGCGTATGATTCATTCCATTTATTTTGGTTTCCTTTAATTTCCTTAGCTATGTTTTGTACTTTTCAGAGTACAAGACTTGTATTTAGTTTTTAAAAATTTATTCTTAAGTATTTCATTATTTTGGATGCTGTTGTTAATAAATTTTTAATTTAATTTTAAGATTGTTAAACTAGGTTGTTGTGAGTTGGAATTGACTCGATTCAATGGGAATAAGTTTGGTTTTGGTTTTATCCTGCATCCATGCTGTACTTGTTTATTTGTGTATATACATATATATATATATAAATTGGTGTATTAGCATTTTCTATTTGCAAGATCATATTATTTGTGAAGAGAGATAGTTTTAATTTTTCTTTTCTGATAAGGATGTTTTTAATTTCATTTACTTGAATAATTGACCTGGACAGCATCTTCAGTAAAATGTTTAATAGAAATGGCAAGAGCAAACACCCTATCTTGTTCCTGATCTTAGGAGGAAAGCATAGAGTCTTTAACCATTAAGTATGACATAAGCTGTCGATAATTTAGTAGAGGGCCTTTATCAGACTGAGGACGCTTTCTTCTATATCTAGTTTGTTAAATATTCATTTATCATAAAAGACAGCTGGATTTTTTTCAAATTTTTCAGTATCTATTGAGATGACCATATGTTTTATGCAATTTATTCAACTACTGTGGTATATGAGGAGCCCTGGTGGCGCAGTGGTTAAGAGCTACAACAGCTAACCAAAAGTTCGGCAGTTCAAATCCACCAGTCACTCCTTGGAAACCCTATGGGGCAATTCTACTCTGTCCTACAGGGTTGTTACCAGTTGGAATGGACTTGATGGCAACCGGATGTTTTTTGCTTTCTTTGTTTTTTTTTTTACTGGTGTATTATATTGACTAAGGAGCCCTGGTGCACAGTGGGTAAGCACTCTACTGTAACCAACAAGTTGGCAGTTAAAAAAAGTCATTATGAGTTGAATAGACTGGATGGCACCCAACAACGACTTTACATTGACTGATTTTCACAAGTTTAAACAATTTTGCATTCCTGACATAATTTCTACTGGATAATGAGTATAATTCATTCTAATTTATAGCTAGTCTGGGTTTGATAATATTTTGTTGAGGATTTTTGTGTCTATAATCATAAGGTAAATTGATTGGCAGTGTTATCGTCTTGTCATAGCTTCCTATTTTTGTTATTAGGGTAATACTTGCATCATAGAATGAGTTGTGATGTGTTCCCTCCTTTATTATTGTAAAGAATAGTTTGTAATTGCTATTCTTTAAAAGTAAGACAGAATTCATGAGTAAAGCTATCAGGGCTGGGCTTCTTGTTATGAGACTCTTTTTTTTGGTTACTATTCCAACCTCTTTATTTCTTATGGATTTATTAAGACTCAGTTTTAGTAGCTTATTTCTCTGTACAGATTTTTTTTCATTTTTCATCTATATTTTCTAATGTGTTGTCATAAAAATAATTGCTTGTACTCCCCAAAAAATCCATTGCTGTCGCATCGATTCCAACTCATAGCGACCCTGTGGGACAGAGTAGAACTGCCCCATAGGGTTTCCAAGGAGCAGCTAGTGGATTCAGAGTGTGGACATTTTGGTTAGCAGCGAATGCTTAAACACTATGCCAACAAGGCCCCAGTCGTTCATAGTATTCCCTTAATTATTTTTTATTTCTGTTATGTCACTAATGATGTCCCTTCTTTCCTTTCTAATTTTGATAATTGGAGTGTCCTCTCTCTCTGAGCACTGGTGGCATGGTGGTTAAGAGCTTGGCTGCTAACCAAAAGGTCAACAGTTTAAATCCACCAGCTGCTCCTTGGAAACCCTACAGGACAGTTCTACTCTGTCCTACAGGGTCACTATGAGTCGGAATCGACTCCATGGCAAAGAGTTTGTTTTTGGTTTTCTCTCTGTTATTTTGGCTAAAGTTTTGACAGTTTTGTTCGTATTTTCAAATTATACCTTTTGGTTTCATTAATTTTCATTCTTGTGTTTTTATTCTCTATTCATTAATTTCCACTTGAGATCTTATATTTTCTTCCTTGGGTATAATTTTCCTTGGCTATAGTTTGCTCTTTTGCTAATTTATTAAAGTGGGAAGTTAGGCTAGTTATACAAACTAGTTCTTCTTTTGTAATATATGTGTTTATAGCTACAAATTTCTCTCTAAGCACACCTTTAGCTGGATCCAATAGGTTTTGGGTTTTTTTTTTTTTCCATTCAACTCAAAGTTTTGTTTTGTTTTCCTAATTTCCCTTGTGATTTATTCTTTGACCTAGTGATTATTTAAGAGCTTATGGTTCAATTTCCACATATTTATGAATTTTGCAAAATTTCATGTTATTGCTTTCTATTTTCAATCAGTTAGGCTGTAAGAACATACTTCCTATGATTTCAATCTTTTAAAATTTGTGTCTTGTTTTATATTATTAAATATGATCTGTCCTAGAGAATGTTTTATGTGCATTTGAGAAGAATATGTATTCTTCTGTTGTTGGATGGGATGTTTTATTTATATATTGTAGGTCAGGATGGTGTATACTGTTATTCAAGTCTTCCATTTCCATCTTGATTATCTGCCTAGCTGTTCTATCTATTATTGAAAGTGGAGTAATTTATTCTCACACTATTACTTTTGAATTGTCTATTTCTCTCATCAGTTTGCACTTTTTGTTTAATGTATTTTGGGTCCCTATTTTTAGGTGCATGTAAGTTTATAATTGTTCTGTCATCCTAATTAACTATTTTATCATTATAAAATATTTCTTCTTTAACTTTAGTAATAAATTGTGCTTTAAAATGTATTTTATCTGATATTATTATAGCCACTCCAGCTCTCTTCCAGATGATGTTTTCATGGTATATATTTTTCGATTATTTAACTATAATCTTATTTGTATCTTTGAATCTAAAATGTGTCTCTTGTGGACAGCATATAATTGGATCATGTTTTCTTTAAAAAATTTAGTCTGCCAGTTTTTGCCTTTTGATTGAATTATTTAATCCAATTGTATTCAATGAAATTGCTGATAAGGTAGGACATATCTGACATTTTGTGATTTTCTATGTTTTTGTCCCTATATTCCTCCCTTTTCTTATTTTGTGTGTGTGTATATATATATATGTATATATTCTAGTAAACAATTTTAATTCTTGTGTTTCTTGTTTTATTATATTTTTCTGAGTTTTTTTTCTTAGTGGTTGTCAAGGGGATTAAAATTAATATCTTAATTTAAAACAATATTGTTCAGATTAATTCCAATATAATTTCAAGGGTATACAAAATATCTGCTCTACTATAGCTCTGTTTCCTTCTCCTTCCTTTATGCTATTACCATCATACAAATTACATATTTATACACAATAAGCTTATAAACACAGTTTTATAATTACAGTCAAGTGCCACATAATATCCATTCAGGCAATGTCCAACCACATATACATTTGTGGTCCCAATCCCCTTTAAGCCTATTATATTAAAAATTTGAGGTACATACAATGGCTCCTAATAACACACAGGCTTTACTTTGAAACATGCTTCAAAACATTATTATTATTATTACTGTATTATTATGTTAAAGACGTTTTAGGGTATCTGAAAGTGTTTCTTTAATGTTTTTTATGCATAGAAATGTACTCCGTATACTACATACTAAGACAAACATTTGACTAACTGACATTAGCTAAGAACCGTATCTAACTGTTCCAGCTTATGTACAAATTTGACTTAAGGACAGACTTAGGAAAGGAACTAGTTCATAATCTGGTTACTGCCTGTATATAATATGTTGTTTGCACAGTGTCCAAATCACATAACATCCTATTTCAAGGAACTTATAGTGGACGTTAAACAATGCATGACTGTATTGCTTTGTACAAGTTTCTTCTAAATCAGATAGGAGAAAACAAAAATATATTCATACTGTCTTTTATATTTGCCTACACAGTTACCTTTGTTAGGTTTTTTTTTTTTTTAACCAAGTGAATTTTAATTACTATTTAGTGTCCTTTCATTTCAGTTGTGACAACTCTCTTTACTTTTTAGGATTTTTTTTTTAATCTATGAATGTCTTAATTTCTTCTTATTTTTCTGAAGGATAATGTTTCTGGATATAGACTTCTTTGTTGACAGTTTTCTTTTTTTTTTCCCCTTTGTTTCAGTTCATTGAATATGTCATCTCCCTGCTTCCTAGCCTCCATGGTTCCTGAAGAGAATTCAGTTGATAATCTTACTGAGAATCCCTTGCATGTGACGAGTAGGTTTTCTCTTGCTGTTTTCAAGATTTCCTCTTTGCATTTGGATTTTGATAATTTGACTATGATGTGTCTAGATATGGATTTTTTTGAAGTTTATCTTGCTTGGAGCTTGTTTAAGCTCTTAGATGTGCAGGTTAATGTTCTTCATCAAATTTGGGATGCTTTGGCCATTATTTTGTTAAGTATCCTTTTTGTCCCTTTCTCTCTCTCCTATTCTCCTGGGGCTACCATTATACATATTTTAGTAGGCTTAGTGGTGACTCGCATGCCCCTGAGGTCCTATTTATTTTTTTTATTCTTTTTCCTGTCTGTTCCTCATATTGAAAAAATTTTAATTGATCTGTCTTTAAGTTTTCTGATTATTTAATTTGCAAGTTAAAATCTGCTCATGAGAACCTCTAGTGATTTATTATTTCAATTACTGTATTTTCACCTTGAGATTTTCTATTTAGTTCTTTTTCGTAATCTATCTTTCTATTGATATTCTCTATTTGGAAAGACATTATAGTCATACTTTAATTCTTTAGACATAGTTTGTTTTAATTCTTTGAACTTTTTTGCAAGAGCTGATACGATATCTTTGACTAGTTAGTCCAATATCTGGACTTCCTCCAGAACGTTTTTATTGCTTGAATTTTTTCCTGTATATGAGCCAACTTTTTCTGTCTCTTTATACTTTTTAGCTATTTTTTCTTGAAAACTGGACATTTTAATTACTATAATGTAGCAACTCTGAAAATCAGATCACTCCTCAGTGTTTGTTGTTCTGTTTCTTTACGCTTATTATATTTTTTTATTGAAGCATTGTCATTTTAAATGTGGCAATGCTGAAAATTATTTCTCTCCCCTCTTCAGCGTATCTTGTTACTGTTACCGTTTTTTTTTTTTTCCATTGTTCCTGTTTACTTAATGACTGTCCTGAACTAATTCTGTAAATTCTGTATTCTTTGACATGTGTGGCTTCTGAAGTCTGTTTGGTTCACTTAGACATCAGCTAAGAGATTTCCTTGAATGACTTGAGCCAATACATTTCCCAGTCTTTTCCAAGGAGGTGTGTGTGTGTGTGTGTGTGCGTGCATGCACGTTTGGGCATCTTTTTAATGTTCCATCTGGCAATTTATACGTCTTCCATAGCCTTCACTTCCTGTTTGCACATGGCTTCAAGATCAGCCAGAGATGAGAGTTTAGTATCTCGTTAGGTCTTTCCTCGGCATGGGAATGTATGGAGCTTTGCACATATGTGTGGCGTTCCATTTTCAGAGGAGTATGTAGGAGGTTTTCAGTGTGCCCTATGGACACCTCATTCCTCAGTTTTTCCTTTTAAACGTGTTTGCCATACTTTAGTTTGCCCAAATTATTATCACAACCTCAAGCAGCTGCATTGTTAAACAATTCTCATTGCTTGTTTTGACAAATGCTGTGAGCATAGTGCTGTTTGCACAGAGCTGAGGTCTTTGTCAGGTCAGAGATAAGCCCTGAAAATAGAGCTTTTCAACAAGCTGTCAGACAGGCTCAGCAGTGACAATTTATTGGGTTTTGGCATTTTTGGTAGCTCAGATTTGTTCTGCCCCTTCAGTGGCTGCCAGACTTCTGGTTTTCACAGTAATAGTAGCTGTGAAAATTGTTTTGTTGTTGTTGTTCAAGGTTGTTGTGGATCTGGGGTTAAAAGGATTGGATGAGGGCAAGTTAAAATACTACAAAGCTTTCTTTTCTTACTGAGATTCAGACATTTTTCTTGAATAAACACTCTTTTGATTATTGCAAGCCTTTGATTAATTTTAAGAGTTCTGAAAAAGTTATTTTGACATTTTTCTCCCCAGCATTCTTATTGCTTTTATGGAGGGCTGAATTTTTGAATGTCCTTACTCGTCCCTTCTGAAAGTGCCCTCTAGATTCTATTTTTAAAGGATTTTTGTTTTCTGTTAACTGATTAACAGGTACTAAGTGGCAGTGTTTTAGGATGTTACATGTGATAGAATAACAATGCATACTGCCTAGTCCATTTGCTCTCCTATGCTTCCCAGCTACCCTAAATAGCCATGTGACTAGTTCTAATAAATGAAATGTGAACATAATTCACATTTTACCTTGAGTTGCCATGGACATTTATAGGAGAGATAACTTTGAAGTAGAGGTAGAGGAGTTACCAGTTATTTCTGAAACTAGTTAAAATGGAAGACATATGTGCCATGGACTACCTTAGGCTGAATGTGGCAGTGTGCTTTGCAGGAGAAATACTTCATTTCCCTAGATTCTTAGCTGGATCTGAAGAGTTTAAGTTCATATTCTGTTATTCCAGAATCAAAACTGCAAATACTTTTATACAATTATATATAAAACTTTAAAACTTGCTCTTGAAGGTCAAGTAGCTAAAGCAAAAGGAAGAAATGATGAAGTAAAAGAGCTGAAGAGAAGACTTCAAAGGGCAGCTGAGAAGACAAAGTATTATAATGACATATGCAAAGACCTGGGGTTAGGAAACCAAACAAGAAGAACACGCTTGGCATTCCTCAAGCTGAAAGAACTGAAGAAAAAATTCAAGCCTCGAGTTGCGGTAGTGAAGGATTCTACAGGGAAAATATTAAAAGACACAGGAAGCATCCAAAGAAGAAGGAAGGAAAACACAGAGTCACTATACCAAAAATAATTGGTTAATGTTCAACCATTTCAAGAGGTAGCATGTGATAAGGAACCAGTGGTGCTGAAGGAAGAAGTCCAAGATGCACTGAAGGCATTGGCGAAAAACAAGCCTCCAGGAATTGACAGAGTACCGAGATGCTTCAATAAACAGATGCAGCACTGGAAGTGCTCACTTGCCTATGCTGAAAAATCTGGGAGACAGTTACCTGCCCAACCGACTGGAAGAGATCCATATTTATGCCTATTCCAAAGAAACGTAATCCAACCAAATGCAGAAATTATCAAACAATATCATGAATATCACATGCAAGTAAAATTTTGCTGAAGATCATTCAAAAGCAGCTGCAGCAGTATATGAACAGATAACTGCCAGAAATTCAAGCCAGATTCAGAAGAGGACATGGGACTAAGGATATAATTGCTGATGTCAAATAGATCCTGGCTGAAAGCATGGAATACCAGAAAGATGTTTAGCTGTGTTTTATTGACTATGTAAAAGCATTTGACTGCGTGGATCATAATAAATTATGGATACCATTGGGAAATATGGGAATTCCAGAACACTTAATTGTGCTCATGATGATCCTGTACATAGATCAAGAGGCAGTCTTTCAAACAGAACAAGGGGATACTGCGTGGTTTAAAGTCAGGAAAGGTGTGCGTCAGGGTTGCATTCTTTCACCATATCTAGTCAATCTGTATGCTGAGCAAACAATCTGAGAAGCTGGACTATATGAAGAAGAATGGGCCATCAGGATTGGAGGAAGACTCATTAACCACCTGCATTATGCAGATGACACAACCTTGCTTGCTGAAAGTGAGGAGGACTTGAAGCACTTACTGATGAAGGTCAAAGACCACAGCCTTCAGTATGGATTACAGCTCAACATAAAGAAAACAAAAATCCTCATAACTGTACCAGTAAGCAACATCATGATAAATGGAGAAAAGATTGAATTTGTCAAGGATTTCATTTTACTTGGATCCACACTCAACACCCATGGAAACAGCAGTCAAGAAATCAAAAGACACATTGCATTGGGCAAAATTTGTTGCAAAACACCTCTTTCAAGTGTTGAAAAGCAAAGATGTCACCTTGAAGACTAAGGTGCGCCTCACCCAAGTCAAGGTGTTTTCAATTGTCTCATATGCATGAGAAAACTGGACCATGAATAAGGAAGATTGAAGAGGAATTGAACCCTTGAATTGTGGTGTTGGTGAAGAATATTGAATATACCACGGACTGCCAAAACAACAAACAAATCTGTCTTTGAAGAAGTACAACCAGATTGCTCCTTAGAAGCAAGGATGGTGAGACTACATCTCACATGCTCTAGACATGTTATCAGGAGGGATCAGTCCCCTGAGAAGGAGATCATGCTTGGTAAAATAGAGGGCCAGTGAAAAATAGGAAGCCCCTCAACCAGATGGATTGACACGGTGGCTGCCACAATGGGCTCAAGGGTAACAAGGATTGTAAGGATGGTGCAGGATGGGGCAATGTTTCGTTCTCTTGTACATAGGGTCTCTGTGAGTTGGAACCAACTCAATGACACCTAACAACAACAGCAATATATAAGAGGATAGTTCTTAGAATTGGTTGAACATGTGAGCTTCTCTGTCTAATCCTCACTGCTTAGTTTTCTTCATTACAAACGGCTGATTTGAAGGAGCACTTCTCAATATTCATCCACTGAGATTTCCCTGAATCATGTTGTATTCCTCAAGGCAGCCTCATAATAGGAATTTAAGATCTTAGATGCATTAATTGCATCCCACCAAAGGCAGTACAATGTATTCCAAAGTCTGTTTAAGTGATAGCTAGCTCACTTCTAATTAAATATTCCAGAATAGGAAATTCAGTACATGGTGAAATAATCTTTGTAGCTGATGCATCTAATTCTCACAGAGTCTTTCTGTGTTTTATAAATAAGTCTGTCTCACTTCTCCGCTCTCCTCCCTACTCATAGGCGAATTTCATACTAGACATGGAGTAGACCAGATGTTTTTCACTAGCCTGTGATCATTTTAAATTTTCATTTACTAGCCAACAATATGTTAATTAATAGAGATTATATTTAGTCTTTATAGTATCATTTAATAACAATATTTTCAAAATAAAGTTATTATTTCTGTAAAGAATTTCAACAACCTTACAGGACTAGCAGGATTTTATGATTATTTTTTAGAATTTTCTCAACAATGTAGAAACTTTAATGCTTTTTCTTTTTCTATTTTTATCACATCATCTACTTTCAAATTCATTTAGGAGTACATTTCTTCATACAAAATTCTTAATATATGTTTCCTGTTAATGTTCTGATTGAATACCTCCAGAATTAATCAGGTCAGTGGAAGACCAATTTCTCCTACCAAGAGTTACAACTAGACTACCATACTTGAAACTTCACTACTCAAAATTCTTATTCACTTAGGACTTAACCTAAATATAAGTTCATATATATAGACATATAAAGATTATTATTAGTGCAGTTTTATGGAATATTGTTTATACTTTTATCTGCAGAGTCCCTAATTATAGTATTAACAAACACCCTTCATTGCAAGATTATGCATTGCCAGCCCTAAATCAAGTTTGTTTAAGTGACTTAAATATCCCCTCAGCCCTCTATTTCAATGTTACTCTGTCCGACTTCAGGGAAGTTAAATACTAAATGTCAAATAGCCCATCTAATTTTTAATATTTACAAAAAGAATACTCAAATTTAATTTAAATAAAATTACCATACTTCCATATGTTCATCTGAGCATATTTTTAACTACCTACATGAGCCCAGTTAAGCCATTTTTGATGCTTTATATGGGAAATGATTATAAAGGCCATTTGGTGTTATTAAATTACATGAAAAAAACCTACGTTTCTCTAGTTGATGAATCTCCCCCTTGAGTTTCATTTTATTAAACTATAATTATTAGATCCTCTAATATTCATACAGGGAGAGTCTCTGTCACATTTTAAGCTCAAAACTAAGCAGTAAGATGAAGTGTAATGGGACAGGAGAACTAAAATAGTTATAGAAGTTCCATTTTGAAAGTATCAATCCATTTAATATCCAAAGTTACAGACATCAGAATGAAGTTTGAAAATGTATGCTTTATCATGCATATTGAGGTTGCCTTTCTAAACTTTTACCATCAATTTTCGAACTTTGAAAATATATTTCCTATTTTTTTATGTTAAAAATTAGTTACCTTAAAATACTATGACTTCTTTTTTTTTTTTTTTTTTTTAGCATTTTGAAGTGTTCGGAAACTGATGTTACTTCATGTTATATATAATTTAGCAATGGACTTGTTACATAACATTAAAATATCTATTTTGTTTATCTAGTGCTGCTACAACCGAAATACAACAAGTGGATGGCTTTAACAAAGAGAAATTTATTATTTCACAGTCTAGTAGGCTAGAAGTCCAAATTCAAGGTGCGACCTCCAGGGAAAGGCTTTCTCTTTCTATGGGCTCTGGGTAAAGCTCCTTGTCATCAATCTTCCCCCACTCTAGGAGCTACTCAGCGCAAGGACCCTGGGTCAAAAGGGCTCCTGGTTCTACTTTCTTGGTGGTATGAGGTCCCCATGTCTCTCTGCTCACTTCTCTCTTTTATATCTTAAAAGAGATTGGTTTAAGACTCAGTCTAATTTTGTAGATTGAGTCCTGCCTCATTAACATAACTGCTGCTAATCTATCCCATTAACATCATACAGATAAGATTTACAGCACATAGAAAAATCACATCAGATGGCAAAATGGTGGACAATCACACAATACTGGGAATCATGGCCTAGCCAAGTTGACAGATATTTTGGGGAGACATAATTCAATCCATGACAGTACCCTAATCACTATACCCAGGATGATAAGGAATGGTGTCATCAATACCACAGACATGTTATCAGGAGGGACCAGTCCCTGGAGAGGGACATCATGCTTGGTAAAGTAGAAGGTCAGTGAAACAAAAGAGAGACCCAAATGATATGGATTGACACAGAGGCTGCAACAATGGGCTCAAACATAGGAATGATTGTGAGGATCACGCAGGACCAGGAAGTGTTTCATTCTGTTGTACTTAGGGTTGCTACGAGTCAGAACAACTTGGCAGCACCTAACAACAACAACAAGTCTTAGTCAATTGATTATTCAAGTTTTAAGATGTGGAAATTGCACCCAGAGTCATCTGGAACTGTCAGTAGTTCATGAGCAATAAAATCACAGAGAGAAAATAAGGAAGTGAGAATTTCTTAATGGAGACATGCACACATGCTCAAAAATCCTCACGTACTTCTTGCTGTGCCAATTTTATTATATAGATGATTATAGTGATAGGAAAAAAAAGAAAACTCAACTTAAGATAGTCCACTACCTTCTCTCAAAATGGAAGTGGATATCAGAGGATTGATAAATTTTTTGTTCAGACCTCAAGTACGAAGAGAGAATACTGTTATGACAAACATTTAAAAAATCAACATATTGCAAATGGGATTGCCGTTGAAAATTTGAAAACAAATTAAACTTGATGTCTACTGTTTAGAAACTTTAAGACCTTCTAAAAATTGTTGAAGTCCAGATCCTGTGCTACTTGAAATGAACAGTGAACTTCTAACAGTATCATGGAATCGTAATTATACGATACTTCAATATATTTAAGAATTTATCATTTATAGTTAATATAACCAATCAATGATTGATAAAATATTTAATATTATAAAATATCCCAATAATGGATCCCAGTATCTAATATTACTCTATTTTTTGAAAAGAAGGAGATGCTTTAATAATTACTGTACTAAATTTGTCTCATGTCCTTTATTGTTTAAAAAATAACTTTAGATTTTCATCATGTGGTTAAAGAAGTATGTCTCCTATTTACTGTAGTAACTACAATTTAATATATTTACTATTCTTGGTCATATTTCATTTTCATTGAAATATCCAGTTTGTATTTCATTGATATTCTTTGTATTTATGCATTTTCCTGATTTTTTATTTCAAATTCATCAAACAGGAATTGTAAATGTTCAGAGACTGTACAATGATAATTTACAGCTGTATACTTGAGCCAAGTTTTAAGAGGTGGTGAGATGGCCACAGATTTCAATATACAAGTGGGGAAAAAAATGTCTCTTAAACTCTACTAGCACTTACACTTTAGTGTTCTTGGCTTAAAGGAGCCCTGGTGGCATAGTGGTTAACTGCTCTGCTGCTAACCTTAAGGACAGAGGTTTGAACCCACCAGCCACTCCATGACAGAAAGATGTGGCAGTCAGCTTTCATAAAGATTAAAGCCTTGAAACTCTATGGGGCGGTTCTACTCTGTCCTATAGGGCTGCTATGAGTTGGAATCAAATTGACAGCAATGTTTTCTTTTTCCTTTTTCTTTTTATACTTGACATGGACAAGGAAGAAAACAAATGAAATGGAAAGAGACTATTGGGTGGACAGTGCATAATTCTGACTTTCATGTGTTCTCTTCAGTACAATTTGAATACTGGAAAATTCTCACCAGTTTATCCATTAACACGTATTAAATGAATATTTTATGTTAAAATTTATTCTGTAGAGAGGAGATATAATAGTGACAAAGTAAGGTAGACTTCTGGCCTCAAGAAGCTTATGTCCTTTAAAAGCAGACAGATACTATGCATCCATAGATAAACCAATAAGATAATTTTTTGTTTTTATAAATGTTAAAAAAAAGAAGTTAGGGTAAGATGATGGACAGTGACCAGTGAGGGATTACTCCTTCAGCTAGTTTTGTCAGGAAGGTGAAGCCATAAATGAAGAGAGAGTGGCAGTAATGAAAATATCTTGAAGAAGAATGTTCCAAGCAGAAAGAACACAACAGAAAAGGAACCTATTTAGGAATGAACTTGAAATAGCTGGCGGGTCAGGAAGACAACAGAATCACCCCTGTGGTCTTTTACTTTAATTTTGTCACATCGTTGTATTATGGACTTTTTCTTTTTCAAACTTTACATAAAGCTCATTTTTTAAAGAATTGAGAAATTTTCTTTGTATAATGTTCTGGTGTTTTATGAAGATTCACCATATCCTCCTATTCTTAACTGGAAGCATATACAGATTTTAAAGAAAGAAACCATGTGTAATGGACAAGATCTGTGCACATACATAGTATTTTATAGGCCTTACTTTGTCTATGTCTCCCTACAAACCTATATGATCAATATTGTTTCGCCTGTTTTATAGTAAGGTTGCTGGTTTACAGAGGCAATACCATCAAGTTAACAGCTTGGGAGCATGATGATATAAAGATACAAATTCGACACTGTTCTAATCCAAAGTGTATGATCTGGAATTTTACCATATTGACTCAAAAGAAGGAGAGTGTATTAATCACAGTTCTCCAGAAAAACAGAACAAATTACTTACACACACAGACACACACACACACACACACACACACAGAGTAAATGGAGAGAGAGAGAGAAAGATTGTGGAAGCTGACAAGTCTAAAATCCATAGGTCAGGAAACAGGCTTGAAACTCTGGCAGTTTTATGTCAGAAATCAGTAGGAAAGGCAGTGGGCTGGAAATTCCAGCAGGATATCTATTTACAGTTAGGAAGCAGAAACTTTTTTCCTCAGTAAAAACCTCTAATTTTGCCTTTAAGGACTTTGATTGATTGGATGTGGTCTACTTACACTGGAGAGTAACCTGCTTTACTTTAGGACAACTGATATAAATGTTAATCACATTTAAATAGCTTCATAGCAACATCTAGACCGGTGTTTAACCAAACAATTGGGCACTATAGCCTAGTCAAGTTGACGCATATAGTTAACCATCACCAAGGTCATGAAGGAAAATAGGCATTCTTATTCCATTAGCCTAATGATGTTCTCTGGCCTTTTCATAATGATGGATTGTTTGCTGTTACATTTTTGTGACTGGCTACTTCTTTTTCAGGCTTTTTTCTTTTCAGGACTTTAAAAGCAACATAATGAATATGACATTTATCAAACCTTGAAGGTGCCAAGTCAGTTGAGAATAACCTTACAATATGTACATGGATTACAAATCCAAATGTTTTCAACCCTCAGAACAAACTGTCTGACTTCTGAAAATACCATTTTTTAACTGAAATATCCTTGCATTATGTGTGTGGGGAGAGGGTGGTATTTTACATTTGTGTCAAATTCAATATTTTTAAATTATTTGAAAGCAATACTAAATCAAAATAGACTATATCCCTCATTACAGGTTCAGAGAGGTTGAGAATTTCAAAAATATCTTTATTATAAAGGCAGATGGGCTAATCTGAATATACCACAAAATTTGACTGCATAAAGCATGTCAAATAAGTGTTTAATATACTCAATGGATATACAAATAGAACTGAGTAAACAGCTATAGGGATCTAATAAATTATATCTGTTCATATTTAATGCCAAACACTAGAATTTAAAGTTTCTAATTACACATTAGTGAATGTCAATACAGCAACATTTTAATGACTCCAAGTTAATCCCACAGCAATCAATTTAGATTAGAATGAGTTTATTGTAAAGTGCCAAAGGTGAAAAAAATGCTTCCTTTGCACTATAAAGCAACATTTTCTCAAATGAATAATGCCTAGTCAAAATTTAACTAGATAATTACTTAATTTGCATTTACTGAGGAAATATAACAACTGGGAAGATAGCTCTTTGGGAAATGATCTAAGAGTAAACAGTTGACTTAGGTAAAAAGCAATTTTACCTTAAATTTTGAATATACACAGCACATGTATATTCAGAATTTGTTAATGATACTGAGAAACCAGGACACACAGCTCCTACATATTAAATCTGGTTTTCCTAGAGCAGGGGAGCGGTGTCTCTTTTTATTTTGCACACGTATGAGCAGGGGTAAAAAAATAAACCCATGAAACTTGTTTGTTTCCATTCACTCCAGTAAGATCAAAACATTTTGCTCCCTCTATGCTACTGCAAGCAAAAAGGCCTGACAAAATCACATTTAAAGTCAAATATTCCCTTTTTTCAGAAGAGTCAAGCGTAGTCTAACTAATGGGGATCTTTTGGGTCATGGTGCAAGCAGCAATAGATTATTACTAACAATAAAGCTAAGAACTATAAAAAGGTTCTGAGCTAGACTGAGAGATAGCTCAAACCCAAATAGGTCAGGTGGTTATATAAGGTTTTATGGAAATGAAGGAACCAGGAGCAGATATTAAAGCTGAAGAAGAGAACTGGGATTTAGAAAAGTATGGAAGCAAAATGTGATGAAGTGCAAAAACAATGACAATACTGTTTTTGCAGTTCCTGTCAGCAGGAGTGGCATATTTTCCCATCCTTTGATTAAAGTTGGCCTTTGTTACTTGGTTTGGTCAATAGAAAAGAGCATAGATGATGTTGTGCCAGTTCTGAGCATATTTTTTTAAGAGAGCTTGCAGCTTTTGCTCTCCTGCCTTATAATGCTGCTGCTATGTGAACAAGCCCCAAATAGTTCGCGGTGTGATGAGTGACATACAACCCAGTCACACATGTCACTTCAGTGTCTGGACAGCTTCTATATATGTGAAGGAGACCATCTGGAACAAGCCTTCCCTGGCAAATTTCTGAAGATATTTTGCTGAAGATAAATTGCTGAGGTCAGTCAAGCCCAGTCCAGACTAAAAACAACGACAACAACAACAGAAACATCAGCTAAGTAAATGATAACGCTTTTTTTAATACATTAAGTTTGGGCTGATTTGTTATGCAGCAAAAACAGAAACACATGATCTAGTGTTTCAAATTTCCCATTTCTTACTTATGCACTAAATTTTGGCTTGACCAAACTAGACAGGCTCTCTCTTCCCCACATGTCCCTAAATTTTGGCTTGCCCATAGAGTTTGACAAGCAGTAAAGTTAAAAGGTGCAATACATGCCCTCTTAACAGCTCATTCCAAGAACGGACCAACCACCAAGGGGAAAATTTCCTTTTTAACTACCCTGATCATTCTATTTATTAGCTTATCTCCACCATTTGCCCTTAAAAAACAGTTGCTGTTGAGTCAACTCTGACTCATGGCGACTTATATGTGTCAGAGTAGAACTGTGCTCCATAGGGTTTTCAGTGGCTAATTTTTCAGAAGTAGATCACTGCGACTTTCTTCGAAGGCACCTCTGGTTAGTTGCCATGGAGTCAGTTCTAATTCATGGCAACCTTCTGAATAACAACCTGGTCTTGTGCCATCCTCATTATCATGAGTATGTTTGACTCCATTGTTGTGACTATTGTGTCAATCCATCTCATTGAGGGTTTCCCTTATTTTCACTGACCCTCTACTATACCAAATATTTTCTAGCTCTTAGTCTTCCATTACGTGTCCAGAGTAAGTGAGGTGAAGTTTCAACATCCTCCCGCTTGCCCTTTACTCCACCAAATGTCTGCTAGCCCTTCTTACCCCTCCCTATAACACCACCACCACCAACAGACCTTTGATGTTTAATTTTGAGATACTTGCAGATCCCCAGGTTGGAGTCTTCTCTCTACTGCAACAATCTTTTTGAATAAAATCTCTCCTTCTTAAGTCTAGATTTGTTTTTATTTGACATACAATACAAAGATTTTGAGAGTAAATAAGCAAGGACCTAGTTAAGCAAAAAAAAAAAAAATCTTACTATATACTTTACAGCTTAGTTTCATATTACAGTTGGAGTATGATGAATGTGTGGCTTACTCAAAGAGCCAGTGATGTTATATATACTGACAAGACTGTTAGTTAAAGTGGTAGTTCTCAAATCTTACTGTGCATAGGAATCATCTGTGAATCTTGTAATATGCAGATCTGGAAAGGGTTCTAAGATTCTGCTTTTGTAATAAGCTTGCAGGTGATATCAATGCTGCAGGCTTTTCAGAACTCTTCCAGTAGAAATGGGTTAGAAAACAGAAAATCACATACATTTAACAGTGTGTCACAGTTGATGGGGAGAGGTTATTGAGAAAATTGCCCTATTACTTTCACCCTATTACTGAGGCACGTTTTATATGATGTTGATCAAAGATGCAAGAATATTTTTGGATCTACTCAGCCCTCGTCATTCTTCACAGATATCCTTCAAGCCAAAAAAGCCTAATCAAGAAAATAAATTATGTTTTAAAATCCCTGATAACACTTTATCAGTATGGACAAATGTACATGGCATATTTCAGAAAATATAAAATTGAGTATGTTAGTAAAATATATTTGAAAATGCTGACTCTTTAAGGGAATGCACGTTGTTGTGTTGTTATATGCCATCAAGTTGGTTCTGACTCGTAGCGACTCTATAGAACAGAGTAGAACTGCCCCATAGGGTTTCCAAGTTGCTGCTAGTCGATTTGAACTACCAAGCTTTTGGTTAGCAGCCCAGCTCTTAAACATTGTGCCACCAGAGCTCCGATGGAATGTATAGTAATGTAATTGTTTGGGGTCATAATCCAATATTGTCCTGTGTTGTGGCTGTATTGAAAAAAGATACTAGATATAGTGGTATCAAATAAGAGGTACTCCAAAAAACCAAACCTGTTGTCATCTAGTTAATTCCAATTCATAGCAACCCTATAGAGAACCT
>NW_004444071.1:207579-208728 GCF_000243295.1 Trichechus manatus latirostris | reverse complement strand
GCCCAAGATACTGGATCTAACTGGTCGGTCTAAAAAACAGCTTACAATGAAGTGTTAAGTGGAACAGGGCCCTTTGCTCATTCCACCGAAAGGGATGTGGGTTTCAAAACTTTAGTCATGTCTGAGGTTTTAACCCTCCCCGGTCTGGCCAATCCCTCCTGTCTCATCACCAGATTTATTCAGTCTGTATTCTGAGCAAATAATCCGAAAAGCTGAACTATATGAAGAAGAACGCGTCAGGATTGGTGGAAGACTCATTAAGAGATGACACAACGTTGCTTGCTGAGAAAAAGAGGGCTTGAAGCACTTTGCATTGAGCAATTCTGCTGCAAAATACCTTATTACAGTGTTAAAACGGAAAGATGTCACTTTGAGGGCTAAGGTAAGCCTGATCCAAGCCATGGTATTTTCAATTGCCCCATATGCATGTGAAAGCTGGGAAAATGAATAAGGAAGCCAGAAAAAGAATCAATGCATTTTAATTAAAGTGTTGGTGAAGAACAGTGAATATACCATGGACTGCCAAAAGAACAAACAAATCTGTCTCGGAAGGAGTACAACCAGAATGCTGCTTAGAAATGAGGATTGCAAGACTTTGTGTCATGTACTTTCCACATATTATCAGGAGGGACCAGTCCCTGGAGAAGGATATTATGCTTGTTAAAGTTGAAGGTCATCTCATTGAGTGTCTCCCTCTTTTGTGCTAGAAGACCAAAGGAGAATTGATGTCTTTGAATTGTGGTGTTGACAAAGAATATTGAATATGCCATGGACTGCCAAAAGAACAAACTAATCTGTCTTGGAAGAAGAAAAACGCCTTAGAATCAAGGATAGCAAGACTATGTCTCACATACTTTGGACATGTTGTCAGGAGGGGTCAGTCCCTGGAGAAGGACACCATGCTTGGTAAAGTAGAGGGGCCGCGAAAAAGAGGAAGACCCTCAACAAGATGGGTTGACACAGTGGCTGCAATAATGGGCTCAAGCATAACAGCAATTGTGAACATGGCTCAGGGCCGGGCAGTGTTTCGTTCTGTAGTACACAAGGTCTCTACGGGTCAGAACCAACTCGACGGCACCTAACAACAACAACAACTCAATGAAATGGATTGATGCAGTTGCTGCAAGAATGGTCTCAAACATAGCAATG
>NW_004444071.1:198280-200304 GCF_000243295.1 Trichechus manatus latirostris | reverse complement strand
GTGGAGTGGGAACACGTGGGTCCAGAAGATAGGACCCTTCTTTGCCAGCTTCTGCTCCACAGTCCAGGTTTTCTCGACGTTGACTGGATTTGGAGCTTCAGATCCTTGACGACTATGCCATTAACTGTTGTAGGGGAAGAATATCACAAAGTTTAGTAAAGCAAAAAGAAAGTGTCATTTGGCATATATTCAAAAGGACAAAAGTGGGAAGTGGACAAGCATGCTGCCAGAGCTAGAATGTCTGCCCGAATCCAAGGAAATATCACAGAACAGACAGAAGTGGGAAAATGGACAAGCATGCTGCCAGAGTCATGTCTGCCCGAGCCCAAAGACTATTGCAGAATAGGCAAGAATGGGAAAATGGATAAGCATGCTGTCACAGCCATGTCTGCCCAAGTTCCTGTTTTTTTTTTCTTTTTATACCTAATTAATATTTTGTAGTCCTAGAAATATGCATGAACTTTTCTCTGGGTTGTAATTAAGTATGATTATTTCATTTCTTTGTTTTTAAATTTGTTACATGAGTCAGTATCATTGCTTATTCATGGGGTAAGAACTTCCTGTACTCTTCCCGGAGTTAATTAAACTATGTGTGGTTTGAATGGAGATCGAGATAATAGACACTCTTCTATACCTATGTTAGCTCAGATTACCATTCCCTTTATCCTTTCAGATAGTTCTTTCCCTGATTACAAGTATTTATCTTATGAGCATACAGGTAGTCCCCAACTTACAACAGGGTTCCATTCCAGCAGCTCTGTCATAAGTCAGTACTGATATAAGTCAAATACTTCCTTTTTAAAAAATTTTCATTATTATTTTCTTTTATTATCAGTATAAATCTGATCTTTATTTGTCTTTGGGGGTTGGTGATTTCTACACAGACAATATTTTATAGATGATCCAATAATAGCAACCTAGGTGATTTAGACAAAACCTCTGGCTGAGATCAACTATAAAAAGTGGGCATATTGAAAAAGTTCTGCATAAATATGTTGTAGAGTTACCACAATACGCATGAATTGTGGTCAAGATCTGAGAAAAGAGGAAAAATCCAGAGAAATTATCATAGTATTTTTACATGCCAATTCCAGATCTATGACTATGAGTGTCTAAGAAGATATTTAAGCGGAATCATGGGTGGGGGAGAGGAATTTCATGTTCAGTACTGCCGGGAGGACGCAATACTGAGTTTTCAAATGCATTTGAGTCGCGATCCTATGTGGCTACTCTTTAGGAGTAAGAGTGAACAGAAAATAAGCCAGCCCTCATAGGGAATGAAGCCAGATTTTAAATAGTATTAAATACTGTTTGTAACAAAATGATCTACCCACTATTTCAGGATCTACCCAAAACAAATATATATATATATATATGGAGAAAAAGAACATTGTTTAAAACTCAAATTACCTCTAAAATATAAATATACAAGACCAGAAATTTATTGAAAAAACAGGCCTATGAAGATACAAGACTTAATTATTGATGGAAAAAACAATATTAAAAGGCAGTAGAAACAGATCCACAAGGATGTCAGATGATAAAGATATTTTAAATGGATTTTAGATAAATATTCCTAAAATGTTCAAAGTATTGGTATAAAAGGATGATACTGATAATTTTAGCAAAGAACTGGAAAATATAAAAAATGACTCAAAAAGAACCAAAATGTAATAACCAAAATTAACTATATTTAATAGTAAAGTTAACTATATTTAATAGTAAACACTGATTACAAGATAATTAACATCCAGAATGAAAAAAATAAGTAAGAAAATAGAACAAGTCATATAGGACAGAGAGAAAACTTTCTGGAGTCCATATTGAGATGAAAAGTAGTCATTGATAAATCAAGAAAAATGGCTGAGAATTTTCCAAAACCAAAGAAAGACATTTAGACACAATCAAAAAGCATTATGAAACCCAAACATGATAAATATAGAGATTACTAAGAATCAAAGAAAAAAAATTAAATACAGTTAGAGAAAGACAGGTACATATTACCTTTGTTGTTGCTGTCTGTC
>NW_004444071.1:195844-197004 GCF_000243295.1 Trichechus manatus latirostris | reverse complement strand
ATACAGTTTTTTGGTCAGGACAGCTTCTCGGCCGTTCCCACAGGCAGGCCTCTCCCTTGACTTCTTGGTCCTTCAGCCACCTGGGCTTCTTGGGCTGGCCCGGCCTCTGCCCTGCTCAGGCAAGTGTTACAAAGCTCCATCGATAAGGGCCCAGAGGAACACTACTCCGCTAGTAAACCTCAGCCCAAAGTCACTCAGCTCTCTCACTCTGTGGGCCAGGAAGCTTACTGCACGTTCTCCTGGTAGTCTACTGGATCTGCTGCCTCTGCTGCCACCATTTTTCTGCTGCTGCTTCTTGCTGTCTTTCACTGTCTCTGCTGGTGCAGCTCTCAACCTCTCTGTCTTCTGGGTCTAGAAGATTATCAGTGTAAGGGCCCTGGGTGCGAAGACGTGCTCTGCTCCCACCTCTTCATTCTTGATGGTAGTAAGGTGATATTTTATGTTGACATAAGGATCATGACAGTGATGTTCAAGCCACAGTTATGGTTGATTTGTGATGTAAGAAAAGCAAGTTTGAGAAGATAACCCATGATTACATTCAGTTTTGCTTTTTGTATGCTATAAACCCATAATACATTGTTATTGTTTTGACTTTATGCAGACAATTATATTTTAGATTTATTAGAAATAAATTGTCTGTTATATTTACCTTTATTTTAACCATTTCTAGAAACTATAATTTTTAATAGATTAAAATATATTCTCCTAACACATCCAGTCTCTCTGAAAAACATCCTGTAATAGTTATTAATATAAACCTTCTGCAATGAAATCTATATTTTTTGTTATTTTTAAAAGGTCTTTATTTCCCTTTAATTTTTTTTTTTAATTTAACATTTGCAGTAGATTTCGTTCTTGTTTGTATAGTTTCTGATGGAAAATATTTTGTAATTCTTGTATTTTTTCCTCTGTATGTAGTGTAACGTGTCTTTATTCTCTGTCTACCTTCAGGATTTTCTCTTTGTCTTTGGTATTTAGCATTTTGAATGTGATGATATTACTTGTGTGGGCATAGTGTGTGTTTGTATTAGTATTTATGTTGCTTAGAAATCTCTGAGCTTCTTGTATATGTGGTTTGTTACTCTTCATTGTTTTTGGAAATTTCTCAACATTATCTCTTCAAATATACTTTATTACCATATTTTTTTAAAAACTCTTCT
>NW_004444071.1:193894-195339 GCF_000243295.1 Trichechus manatus latirostris | reverse complement strand
TAGGTTATATGCAAATACTACGCCATTTTATATAAGAGACTTGAGCATCTGCAGAATATAGTATCCCCTGGGAGTCCTTAAACCAAGGTACAACTGGAAACATAACAATTCTGTGTTTGACTGAGAAGTCTCCTTACTGTCAAAGGCATTCTTCATCTCTATTTCACCTTTAACACATTTAGCATACTTACTTTCGGCTCCTTATCCTATAGTACTAATGTCTTAGTTTGCTAAGACTGCAGTAAGAAAATATCACAAACTGATTTTTTAAAACACAGATATTTATTTTCTCACAGTTCTAGAGGTGAGAAGTCTGAACTCTGGGCACAGGCAAGGTTATGCTCTTTCTTCATTAGTTCTAGACGAAAATCCTTCCTTTTAGATTCTGGTAGACCCTGGTGTTCCTTGACTTGCAGATGGATACTCAGATGCCGTCTTCTCCTGTTTGAGACTTTGTTTCCTTGTCTTTTCTCCCCTTTTATAAAACACCACTCAGAGCAAGCAGCATTAGAGCCCACTCTATTCTGGTATGACCGTGTTTCATTTAATTGATAACAAAGAAAAATCCTATTTTCAAACGTGGTCACATTTATAGGTACAGGGCTTGGAATTGCAAGATATATTTTTGGAAGATACAATTCAATCCAATCCAAAAATAATTACTTCTGATCTGTGAGTCTGATTTTGTTGATTTTATTTTTTTCTCTTAATTGTGCTTTGTGTTTCCTTGTTCCTTTTATTTCCCCAAAAATTTGACTAAAAGGTCTATATTTTGTGGACAGTAGAGATTAAAATAAACTGTATTTATGCCTAGAAATGAGTATACTTCTTCTTCAGGTGGGTCTTTAGTGTGTGGAATTGAATAAATCCATTCAGATTTCATGATAGATTTTGTTTTATTTACTTAAATGTTTATTTTTCTTTTTTATGTTGCTATGATTACTCCTCTAAGTGCTCTATTGGCTTCTAATTATCAGAAATTACCTTTTTCATATGGTGGTAAGTGTTATGGATTAAACTGTGTCACCCAAAAATATATGCTGTGAACTCTAACCTCTATTCCTGTGGTGATAATCCCATTTGGGAATAGACTGTCTTTGTTATGTCAATGAGACAAGATTAGTGTCAATTGTATCTTGAGTCAATCTCTTACAAGATATGAAAGGAAAAGATTAAGCAAGCAGAGATGGGAGAAGATAGATGCCAAGCCCCATGGAAATCTGTAAGGAACCAGGAAACAGAAACGGAAGAGACAAGGACTTTGCCTCAGAGCCGACAGAGAGAAAAAGACTTCCCTTGCAGCCGGTGCCCTGAACTTTGACTTCTAGCCTCCTAAACTGCGAGAAAATAAATTTCTGTTTGTTGAAGCCAACCACTAGCAGTATTTCTGTTATAGCAGCACTAAATAATTAAGGCAATGAGTCTACTCTACCCTGCATATTAGG
>NW_004444071.1:191856-193136 GCF_000243295.1 Trichechus manatus latirostris | reverse complement strand
GACAATGTTTTCTTCCATTCTACATCCTAAATGAAAGACAAAAAACAAAACAAAACCTGTTGCTGTCAAGTTGATTCTAACTCATAGTGACCCTATAGGGCAAAGCAGAACTGCCCGATAGAGTTTCTAAGGAGCTCCTTGTGGATTTGAACTTCCAGCCTTTTGGATAGCAGCCATATAGCTTAACCACTACACCACCAGAGTTTCCGATATATTTTAGTATGATAAAAAGTTATGAGTAAAATATGTTCTTTGAGATGGACTACAATCGTATGGCACTCTCCCTTCTAGTAACGAATATTGTTTGTTTCTTTGTTTTTTTAAAGAAACAAATTAAACAGTTTTTGAGGGGGTAGTTTGATTATTGGTCCCTTTAAAAAAGCAATAATGTAAGAACATTTGCATGTCAATAAGTTTTGTTAAGCTTCAAAATTTTGTCACTGTAATACTTTGAGTTTGTAGGCAAAGTATTAACAGCAAAAACTTTGTTTCCTAAGATTATCTCTTGTCACTTCTAAATTATATGAGCCCAACTACAGGTAATAACTTCTGATTAGAGGTAAAATAATTCAAGTAAATTTTCACATAACACAATTTTTTTTAAATATACCATCTCTTATAATCTTTTAAAATCTACCTATATGGGATCAAATTGACAACAGCAACTCAAAATATTAGGAATTTTAGGGGGCAGTGGGTTTATATTATTGGAGGAGGAACATCTCAAAAAAGGAAGATGATAATAATTGCACAACTTGAAGAATGTAATTAATGTCACTGAACTGTACATGTAGAAATTGATGAATTGATTTATATTTTGCTTTGTATTTTTTCAACAATAACATTTTTTAAAGAAAAAAATATACCATCTCTACAATGTTATCTCCATATGATATTTATTCATTTTTAATCACTAAATTATTCAACATTTGTAATGACTTTTATGCTATAAATTTACATTTACAAACATAGCATACTTTGTAATGTAGCTTAAGAAAATTTTTCATCCACTAAGGGGAGAAACAATGTGTTTATAATGCAAGAGCATCTGTAACTAAATGCCAGGATTTGTAGCATAAGTAGGAAATTCAGAAGGATTTTAAAGGAAGCAAAATACAAGCAGGCTGGATACTGGAAATATGATTCTTGGTAAGATCCTGAGAAAAGTAGGCAACTATGTATGAGTTAAGTGATTTATTGAACGTGAAAGCATAGTGGGTGATGTAATTTGGGGAGAATTTGGAGAGTTATATATCAAATTTTTTAAAAAAGAAATATTA
>NW_004444071.1:176591-177971 GCF_000243295.1 Trichechus manatus latirostris | reverse complement strand
TCCTAGTGATAGAGTTTACAATACATAAGGAAATAACATCAGATTACAAAATGGTACACAATCATACAATACTGGGACTTATGACACAGACAAGTTGACAGATATTTTTGGAGGACACAATTCAATCCATGATACAACCTATCTATTATCTATTCAGTATTCCACACCCCATCCCTCATAACCATTCCTTTTTGTGTGTAAACCTTTTCATAGTTTTTATGATTCTTTAATTTCAGTTGGATCTTTTGTGATATCACCATCTCATTTCTTATTCAGGTTATATGCTTCCTGTCCTATTTTTCTTTTGTCAGTTTGGCCAATGATTTATCAGTTTTGTTGACTTTTTGAACAACCAGCTTTTGGTCTTGTTAACACTTTCAATTGTTTTTCTATTCTCTATTTCATTTAATTCTGCTCTAATTCTTATTATTTCCTTCCTTCTGGCTCCCAAGGGCTTCTTTTGCTGCTCTCTATTTGTTCGAGTTGTAGACTTAATGTTTTTATTTTGGCCCTTTTTTCGTTTTGTATGTGTGCATTTATTGCTATAAGTTGACCTCTGAGTGCTGCTTTTGCTGTGTCCCAAAGGTTCTGGTTGGATATCTTTTCATTCTCATTTGATTCTGTGAATTTCTTAATTCCTTCTTTAATTTCTTCTATAACCCAGTAGTTTTTGAGCAAAGTGTTGTTCAGTTTCCACTTGTTTGATTTTTTTTCCGTGCTTTTTCTGTTATTGATTTCCACTTTTATGACTTTATGGTCAGAAAAGATGCTTTGTAATATTTCAGTGCTTTGGATTCTGTTAAGGTATGCTTTATGGCCTAATATATGGTCTGTTCTGGAGGATATTACGTGTGCATTGGGAAAGAAAGTATACATGGTTGCTGTTGGGTGGAGTGTTCCGATATGTCTGTGAGGTCAGTTTGGTTGATTGTGGAATTTAAATCTTCTGTGTCTTTATGGAACTTCTTTCTGGATGTTCTGTCCTTCACTGAAAGTGGTATATTGAAGTCTCCTATCACTACTGTGGAACTGTCTATCTCTTTTTTCAATGCTCTTAGAGTTTGTTTTATGTATTTTGGAGCCCTGTTGTTGGGTGCATAAATATTTTTTACGGTTATGTCCTCCTGGTGTATTAATTTTCTGTGCCGAGTTGTTTTTCTTATGCATTTTCTTTTCGTCTTTTTCATTATTGATGATTTTGTGTTTGCTGAGTCTTTATGTTTTTCTTGTTTTTTATTTTGATGTGTAGGATTGTTAGTTTCCTTTGTGGTTACCTTATTATTTACCTCTATTTTGCTAAATTTAAACCAACCTTTTATTTCTTTATATTGTCTTGACTTCCTCTCCATATGAAAGATCTATAACTACATTTTTTAGTCT
>NW_004444071.1:154363-175430 GCF_000243295.1 Trichechus manatus latirostris | reverse complement strand
TTTTTCTAAGAGTTTACCCATTTAGTCTACATTTTCTAATTTGTTGATGCACAATGGCTTATAGTATTTCCCTATAATCCTTCTATTTTATCTAATGTTGACAGTGATATCTCTTTAAAAAGAGAGCAACACTTGCAAAAACTGTAATCTATTGCTAAAAGAAATTAATGAATGTATAGATTCACTTCTCTCTACTCCACCTCACTAAGTGTAACTATATATACTGGAAATAACACAAGAGGAAAATAAATGAGAATACTGCAAGGTGTTAGAAAGCAACTTTGTTTGGGATCCCAGGATTGGAGGAAAAGCAATGACAAAACAGCTTATTTCCCCACAACCAACAGAAGAATGCGACCAGACCTGGAATTTTCCAATCCCCAACCAAGCAACAAAAGGTAGAGTACCCTGGATTAACAGAAGGCCTTCCGTTGACACCAGACAAGCCTGGGAACACCAGCAAGTGCAATCAATTAAGAGTCTTGCTAACACTAAGCAGCCAAGACAGGAACTCTCTTCCAGTGAACCTGAAAGTCCCCTCACCACCAAGTTGATAGTGGGTGTCTGATTGGCATTGACATATCTCAAAATCCTCAACATTATGTACAAACTTTTTAAGCTATCCCACCCTCTACAACATTATCATTGGCCTAACTCATCTTACTTACCAGAAAAAAAAAAAAAAAATCTCTGCCATTGAGTCTATTCCAAATCATAGCGACCATATAGGGTTTCCAAGGCTGTAAATGTTTATGGAAGCAGATTGCCACACCTTTCTTCCAAGGAGCCGCTGATGGTTTCCAACTGCTGACCTTTCAGTTAGTGGTTAGCAGTCGATCACTTTAACCACTGTGCCACCAGGGCTCCAATCTTACTTGTTGTTGTTGTTAGGTGCCATCGAGTTGGTTCCAGCTCATAGTGACCCCATGTACAACAGAATGAAACACTGCCTGGTCCTGCGCCATCCTCACAATCATTGTTATACTTAATCCCACTGTTGCAACCACTGTGTCAATCCATCTCATTGAGAGTCTTCCTCTTTTTCACTGACTCTCTACTGACTAAGATATCCTTCTCCAGGGACTGATCCCTCCTGACAACATGTCCAAAGTTAAAAGTAAGTTAAAGAGGTCTTATTTACTTCCTGTCAAATCATACTGCAATTTATCAAAACACCCAGATTCTTCTTGCCACAACCTAACACACCTGCTACTATCTTTGCCTAACTAAAAACAAAAACCAAACCAGTTGCCATTGCATAGATTCCAACTCATGGTGATCTCATGTTTGCAGAGGAGAATTGGGCTACATAGGGTTTTCATGGCTGTGACCTTGTGGCAGCAGACCACCAGGTCTTTCTTCTTTGCTCCTCAGAGCCTCTGTGTAGGTTCCAAACATCAACCTTTTGGTTAGTAGCTAAGTATTTAACTGTTTTCACCACCAAGTAATTCTTTGTCCTTTCGTGTTGTGTGATGTCACCTGCAGAGCAGCTAGTTGGGTCTGACCACTGACATTTTGGATAGCAGCTGAGTGCTCAACCGTTACACCACCACTGCTCATTTGTCCCTACCTAAAAAAAAAAACCTTGATGTCAAGTTGATTCCAACTCATAGCAACCCTCTAAGACAGAGTAGAACTGCCTTATAGGGTTTCCAAGGAGTGGCTGGTGGATTCAAACTGCCGACCTTTTGATTAGCAGCCAACCTCTTACCCACTGAGAACCAGGGCTCCTTGTCCTTGTCTTGAAACTGCTTTACCACTCTTTCTCCTGAGGACTAATACCTATTGTCCTTCAAGAATTGGGTGAAACATCATATCTTTTGAAGACCTTTTCCAATTGAGCATTCTAAGGGAATGGAATGTTCTCATTAATCCAGTGTCTTTCTTCACATAATTTATCACAATTCTAAAGACATAAATATTTGTACAGTTATTTGTTTAATCCTTCTACCCATGGTACAAATCCTGAATTACTTTTGCTACTATGTAATTATGTCAAAAAAACAAATATGTACTCTTGTCTTGAGACATTATAACTACTTTTTGGACACCAAAATAGAAGAGCAAAGTGGCAGCGCAATGTCCCAGGTAAGTTATTCCTCTTTTCTGACTGATAGCTCTGGCACTAATCTGTGACCCTTGATGGAAGCCAACGATTAATTCAGAAGTTTGGATATTGCTTTAACGAGCTTTCTATTCCAGAGCAGAATTAACACAGGTCACACCTGTACATAGCCTTAAGATTTCTAATTTTAAATAGCTTGAGGCAAAAATATAACTCTAATTTGCAAAAGAAATTCTTATCTTCAGGGAAAAAAATATTTTTAAGACTGAGTTCTGGTGACCTTGTTTTCCTTTAGAATCAGGGGAAAATAAAGACTTTTAAGACTGCTTTTTTTGGCTTACATCCTGATATGTATAAAAATTCAGGAGACTTATATTAAACCTTGCATATATTTCACCAGGAAAAATAGGGTTTTCTGCTAAGAAATCCCTCTAGCTATGAGAAAATGTGTGCTTTTACCACTAAAACTAATTTAACACATGATCACATGTATCATAAAAATACATTTTTTTCTTGGAAAAGGTTTTGGGGAAAGCATTGTGCAAAATGCAAACGTATATATTCATATACATGTATTAAGTGTATACTCACATTGATTGAGCATGAGCCATTCATTTGAGGTATAGCAAAATGTATTATTAAACTAATTTATAGAATTAAAATTAATGTATTATTTTTTACTTCCTTCCTTACATACAAGTAATGTTATTTGAATATGGGGAATTTATAGAGAAGAACATCATGCTTGGTAAAGTAGAGGGTTAGTGAAAGAGGGAAAGACCCTCAAGGAAATGATTGACACAATGGCTGCAACAATGGGCTCACACATAACAACTATTGTGAGGATGGTGCAACGGGCCAGTGTTTCCTTCTGTTGTACAATGGCTGCCATAAATTGGAAGTGACTCAACAGCACCTAACAGCAACAGCAACAAGGTGACAATTACCAAGAGGTAGTTGTTCGAACAGAACAGGGAGATACTATGTGATGTAAAATGAGAAAAGGTGTGCATCAGGGTTATATCTTTTCACCATACTTATTCAATTTGTATGCTGAGCAAATAATTTGAGAATCTGGACTACATGAAGAAGAATGTGGTATCAGGATTGGAGGAAAATTCATTAACACCCTGTGATATGCAGATGACACAACCTTGCTTGCTGAAAGAGGACTTGAATCACTTACTGATGAAGATCAAAGGCTACAGCTTTTAGTATGAATTACATCTTAACAGAAAGAAAACAACCCTCACAACTGGACCTGTAAGCACCATCATAATAAATGGAGAAAATAGTGAAGTTGTCAAGGATTTTCTTTTACATGGATCCACTATCAACACCCATGGAAACAACAGTCAAGAAATCAGACATATTGCCTCGGGCCAACTGCTGCAAAAGACCTCTTTAAAGCATTAAAGGGCAAAGATAACACGTTGATGACTAAAGTCTGCCTGACCCAAACCATGGTATTTTCAAGTGCATCATGTGTATGTAAAAACTGGACAGTGAATAAGGAACACCGAAGAAAAATTGATGCTTTTGAATTACGGTGTTGCTGAAGAAGAGCGAATATACCACAGCTTGCCTTAAGAACAAACAAATCTGTCTTGGAAGAAGTACTGCCAGAATGCTCCTTAGAAGTGCAGATGGTGAAACCTTATCTCATGTATTTTGGACATATTATCAGGAGGGACCTGTCCTGAAGAAGGACATCATGTTTGGTAAAGTAGTTGTTAGGTGCTGTCGAGTCAGTTCTGACTCACAGCAACCCTATGCAGAGCCGAATGAAACACTGCCGGCTCCTCCGCCATCCCCACAATGTTATGTTTGAGCACACTGTTGTAGTTACTGTGTTAATTCAACTCGTTGAGGGCCTTCTTCTTTTTCCCTGACCCTCTGCTTTACCACAAACTGACAAACTGACAGATGAGTCCCGCTGGTAAAGCAGAGGTTCAGCAAAAAAGAGGAAAACAGACGTTCTCTTATAACCCTTGAAACTACATTATCAATCCTGTCTACCAGTGAGGTGATAGAAATTGTAATTACATTTTCCACCTTTCATCATTTACTAAACTATGCATTTTTCATATAAATGTTAAATTTAAATATAATACTCTACATTTATACCTATTGATTTTTATCTTTTGGGTTGAGATCATTGTATTAGCTTACCTATATGAATTATTTATAATTCATTTTTGATTAATGCCAAGTAAAGTCTATTAGCATCTGTCGTATTAAAAATTTTATAGAGATAGTTTCTATGTTTTGTTATATATCAAAGCTAAATCACAGAAATGATCATGACTGTTTGGCTACCAGCAGAAACTTCCATTAAGACTGGTAAACTAATCATACTGTTTTGGGTACCAGTTATATATTAATTAAGTATACCGAGCTCACAGTTTCTGTATTATTCATAAATGTTCATTACTTAATTCTATAAGATAGCTAATCACGGTACTATGTGCACATAGTATTTATTTGATCTACTAATCAGTTTATGCTTACTAAAAATAAATTTAGTACAGGTTGACTCTGTAGCACACACTGTGTTGATCCACTCAAATGAGCACTACAGCTGTGGCCACAATATGTAGCCTATAGTGGGTGTGGAAACTAAATAGTAGTATCACACCTTCCTACTGGTCTACTTGGTCAACTTGGCTGTCTGTTTCTCATCCCTAAAAATATAACCTGGTGGTTGCTGGGGTCCTGTTCTTCAAAAGCAAACACTTCTACTAGGGGACTTTTATGCTATGGCTGCTGCCCAGTCAATTCAGGACACTTGTACCAAGCAGGTAAGGAAAAGAGACTCCATTCTGTTTGCAGAGTTGAACTTATCAGAAACTTAGCAATGCTGCCATACAATGGACGCAGGAAAACGTTTTGGCATTTAGATGATCCACTGGGGTAACTCTTCGTGCTCCCATGCTCCATGCCAGTTACAGCTCCAAGATTTATTGTAGCAAGAGGGTTTGTAGTTCATTACACTAGCTCTTCTACATGTCAAAGGAAACAAGACCAGCCAGAGTTCTGAAAAAGCTCTTTCAGTTGGGAAGAATATAATGTAAGAAACAAGTGGTTCTGAGAGGCATACACGGTGAACTTGTAGGGGATACATTTGTTTCCCTGCTCAGATTCGCTAGAATTTACATGCCTATCCAAAAGTTATGCTAACAACATTCAGCTTTCTTTGGGAATTGCCCTCAGACACTTGAGGCAATTTGGGCCCAATGATGGAGCTTATATGATGATTCAAAGGCCTGACTTCCTCAATTTGAGAAATCTCTGTTGCATTCCCATTACCCACGTCATTTTCTTTCTTCTCAAATCCTGTCTTCTTCATTTTCCATTAGTGTATATTTAAAGAGAACTTCCCAATCAACTTTCTGAAACATTTAATCTAAAATATTACTGAAGGATTCTAACTTTTATCTCATTGATAACCTCTTGTTTCTGAGTATTCACATACTGCTTAAAATTATGTATAAGACATATATATATATATATATACGCATATATATAGAAAATCTGAAATTTTATTAATTTCAAGGGTCAGCTGTATGGTTCGTAATGGTAATAGTGGATATAAGCACTAGTTATGAAAAGACGTAGACTAATTAGGAGATGAGAAGAATCAAATCAAATAGGGCTTGATAATTTACTGGAAGGGAATGGGTTAACATAGATGGATGCTTTAAAGAATTTACCCAGCAAGGTTGCTGTACCATAAGCCAGGATAAGGAAAATAGGAAGAAACCCAGATTTGTCAGGTAAGATGATGAGCTGAGCTTTGGGTATGTTAAGTTTAAGTTACCCGGGAAACATTCAAGTGACAGCTGACACTTTGATACTATGAACTGGATCTCCTGAGAAGGCAGGTGCAGATACAGAGGTGGCACAGAGTCACTGTCATCCAGTTATTATAGTGAGTCACTAGATGCCATCATCCAAAAAGGTTGAGTAAAAAGAAGAGAAGAATAACTAATGCACAAACTTCAAAGAGATCAACATGTGAGTGATAAGTAGAAAGTGAGGCTTGTACTAAGAAGAAGTGAGGAAAAGCCATGGAAAAGCCTAGTAATGAGGGAGGTGCAGCATGTTTGAAAAATGGAAAGAATTCCAGCATATCTAAAGGTGAAATTAAAAATGCGTATCTAAAATGGTAAACTAAAACTCAAATAATTTATAGTTTCTATTCTCAGAGAAATTGATAACCTAAATGTCTTGGGTTAATGAGCTATTTTGTAGAACAGAGAATATTGGACAGAAAAGTATTATCTGTAAATCCCAGTTAAAAGAAACTGAAATGATATCACTTTATTCTACAAAAGAGTGAACAAAGGAACCCACTTGGATAATTGGTCAAGTAAGATATTTAAATATAGTAAAACTGTGACATTGTTTCACTCCAGGGAGTGTTCTATTATTTTCCATTATTTTTTGAATACTTTTGCTCTCTTCTCTATGTAGCCAGCGGTTTTATTTCAAAAATATTTAATGTAGACATCATATGGTATGGTTCCTCACTATTGTGTTTCCTAATTACCTATGTTGTACTAAATTTTAAAAAAAAATTGGAAAAATGTAAACACAGCATATGAAGTCATTTTATCCATACATTATCCTCTTTGCTTTTCTTAAAACTGGGTCATTCTTTCCTAAACACTGATATTGGACATTACTGAAAAATGTGTTCTCAGGATAATTCTGACAAATTTCTTTATACCCACATTTATGGCAGGTATGTTTTTCCTTCTACTCTGCCTCACATATGTAATTTATTTTTTCTCTCAATAATATCAATGTGGTTTAACTTTCTAAATTATCATTTGAGAATATGAGAAGCAGGAAATAAGACAGGTCAGCTTTTTTGGAATTAAATAAAATTAACTTTAGGAAGTTAATTAGGGAGAAATCATAAATATTTCCTGGTGGCTGAATACAGAGTGCTTAACTTTATATTAATTTTTAGACATAATTGAAAATAATGCTTCTTCCATAGCTGGATATGCATTTTGAGGGAAAATAAGAATTTTCCTTAGCTTAAACATGAATCTTAAAACCACCCTGTTTTTCCTTTCTCTCTCTCTCTTTCCTTCTTTCTTTTTATTTTTGGGTAAATTTCTGTCTCTTTTTCACGTGCTTTGTTAAAACATTTAGATTACATGTAAAATAAACCATCTTGAATCAAGTGGCTCAATATCAAGAATACAGTGTGCCTCATGGTGACTAGATATCAAAATGTTTTCAGAATTCCACAACTCTCCTTTTTCTTTCTTTTTGCATATTATGTCTCTTTCATAGCATAGATTTTTTTTTTTTCCATTTAAGCAGTAAGAAAGATTCCAAAGATTGACTTACTGTTATATTTCTTATTTCAAATCCCTAGCAAAAATAAAATGTGAGCGTCTTGGCTTTGGTATGCTAAACAACTCTGGTTTTCACAACTATTTCAGGATCAGGGCTTTAGAGTACAAACCAACCTATTGGGGAACTCACACATGTTCACCAGAGAGCTATTCCTCAGAGATAAGAGAATCCACTTGAGCTGAGCAGATGCCACTACTATTTATATAACAAAAAGATCTTCAGGTACAGATTCCTCATTCTGCCTTCTCTGAAATTGTCTAGTCCATTACATTAAAAATTAAAATGGAGACTTCTGGGTAACATGGCACTATAATCAGAAGCACCACGCTGTCCCTCCACCACAAAGATCCTAAAAACTAAGTCAAACAGAGTTACACATCACTCCTGAAACCCTAAGCATCAAATGAAGAGATAAAGAACTCAGCCAAGCACCAAATGGAATAAGAAACTGACAAGAACAGAGAGTGAGAAGAGATACATGCAAAGATCCCCTATCAGCTACTGTAGCACGGATCCACCATCCTGGACTACTATCAGAGATCAGCGAATAGAGGGTACAAGAAAGCAACTTCATGGAGCTTCCAGCAGGAGAGAGAACAACCAGTAACCAGCATTATTTGCTTTCCCATTCCTCACACTTCTTCACCCCCACTCAGCCTCCTCTGCTTACTGTGGCCACAGTCTCTTGGCCGGGAAGCACCGGCTTCACCCCAGCGTCACTTGGATTCCACCCGCCAACACTGGCCAGATCCTTCAGTGCCATTTGTTGGCTGCTGGTGTTATTTTTTTCTGCTTCATTAAATTTCTTCCTTACCTCTCACCACCTCTCCCACCTTTCTCTCAAATACCTGCCTCCGTGAGCCATCTTTGCAATTTCCTAAAAGGCTGTGAAACACTGAGTGACTGTGAAACTGCTTCCCAGAATGTGCCACCATGCTGGTGGGACCCCTGGGGCTTTTGTTTGTTTCTTCCTATTTGTTCTGTTTTGATTTGTTTGTTGGTTTTCTTTTTCTTTCCTTGGCTTAGGAGCTCCTTCTAACTGGGCAGTACAGCGCAGCTTAGGAGCTCCTCCCTTACTCTGTGCAGATGCACAGTGACATCCCTGTGGTCATTTCTTTTTTCTTGTTTTTTTTTTCTTTTTTCTTGCTTTGCTTTGTTTTCTTCTCTCTCTTATTCCCTTTTTGTCTTTCTTCATTTCCAGTTTCTCGATTTATTCCTGTTTTTCTTTTACCCTTTTTATTTTTATATTTCATTTTTGTTTTTCTCCATTTCTCAGTCTCTTATTTCTCCAGTCCAATAGGAAGCTTCTTAGCACTCTTTTTTGTTTGTGTGTATGTTTTTGGCTCCTGTTCCTCTCTCTTCTCTCCCATATTCACCTTAGCTGCATACATCACAATCTCCCCCCTCCTTCCTGTCTACCTGCACCATGCACTGAACATCACACTCCCAAGCAGCACAGGCACAGGCCACTGGAACCTGCGCTGCACTGATTCTCAGTCCACACAGTTGGCTGGCCCTATTATATGCTGCAAACAACTGATCCTAGCAACTCCTCTTCAGCTGGACCTGCTCTGTTGTACCATACCTGAGTGACTGACCCTACCCATTGGAGAAAGAGGTGAAAATTATTGTGCCCACAGATAAGCAAACAGCAAAGAACACACAGCCCGTCAGTTCAGACATAACCAAATAAAAATAAAACAAAAAAACAGGATGAAACAAACAAGTCTACAATCAATAAAAGAGGAAAATAATTACTGAATTCCCTGATGACAGCAGACAATATCAAAACATATACAAAAACAGGACAGGATGGTTCCAGTAGGCATCCAAAATAAAACACCAGATGACTTTCCAGTATAAGAAAAGGCACTAGAACTACCTGATAGGGAATTTAAATCTCTACTATTCAGAATTATCCAAAAGTTGAAGAAAAATGCAGACAAAAATGACGAAAAAATAGACAAATTCATGCAAAAGGCAGACAAATTCATGGAAATTACAGACAAAAAATTGGAAGAATTCAAGAAAATAATACAGGAACAAAATGTTAAAATAAATTCACAACTAGAAGTCATACAAAAACAACAATTAGAAATCCAAAAGTTAAACCACAAGATTTTAGAAATGGACATAAAATGGCTGAGGAGCAGGTTTGAAATGATGGAAGAAAGGATCAGCGAAATTGAGGACAAACACTTGGATACAACTCTGAGGAAAAATCAGAAAAAAGAAAGAAGGAAAATGAAGAAACCCTGAGAATGATGTGGGATACAATCAAAAACAAAAATCTGGGCGTGATCTGAGTTTCAGAACGGGGAAGAATACAGAAAACACAGAGAGGATCATTGAAGAACTGCTGACAGGAAACTTCCCCAATATCATGAAAGATGAATAGCTGACCATTCAAGCAGCTCAACAACACCATATAGGATAGACCCCAAAAGAAAATCACCACGGCATATCATAATGACCCTCGCTAAAAACAAAGACAAACAAAGAATCCTGACAGCAGCTCAAGAAAATCAAAAAGTCACATACAGAGGAGAAACAATAAGACTAAGCTGGAATTATTCGGCAGAAACTAGGTAGGCAAGAAAGCAATGGGATTACATCTATAAAACCTTGAAAGAAAAAAATTGCCAGCCAAGAATAACAGATCCTGCAAAACTCTCATTCAAATATGATGGTAAAATTAGGTCATTTCCAGATAAACAGAAATTAAGGGACTATGTAAAAACCAAGCCAAACTTACAAGACTAATTAAAAGGAGTCCTTCAATCTGAGAACAAACAACATCAGACCACTGGCTGAATCTAGGACAAAGGATTATACTAGTCAGATACCAACCTGGGAAATGAACTCTTGAGGACTATCCAAAACTAAAAGAATTACAACAGGGAACCAGAGAGGTTAATCTGTAAATGACAACAGCATCATAACATTAAAAGAGGGAATAAATGGTGTAGATATAGACCCTTCTAGTGGAGAGGAAGGCAAGGCAATACCCAGTAATAATAGACTAGATCAAACCTAGGAAGATAAGGGTAAATTTCAAGGTAACAACGAAGAAAGTTAACAAATCTACTCATCAAAATAAAGAAGAAAAACATAAAGTCTCGGTGAAAACAAAACCTACAAAAACAAAAGAAATAAAAAAAAAAATCACAAACTAAAGGAATTCTGCACAAGAGAGTAAGAGGAACAAAGAAAACGTCAGCACCACAAAAAAAAGCACTGCAAAATGACAGCAATGAACTCACACCTATCAATAATTACACTGAGTGTCAATGGCCTAAATGCATCCATGAAGAGCTGGAGAGTGACAAAATGTATAAAAAACAGGATTCATCAATATGCTGTCCACAAGAGACACACCTTAGAAACAAAGATGTAAATTTGTTAAAAATCAAAGAATGGAAAAAAATACATCAAGCAAACAGCTACCAAAAAAAAGCAGGAGTGGCAATACTAATCTCAGATAAAATAGACTTTAAAACAAAATCTACCATAAAAGACAAAGAAGGACAGTATATAATGGTTAAGGGGATGATCTATCATGAAGACATAACCATAATAAACATCTATGCACCCAATGACAGAGCTCCAAAATACGTAAAACAAACTCTAACATCACTGAAAAAAGATTGACAGTTCCACAATAATAGTAGGAGACTTCAACACACCACTCTTGGTAAAGGACAAAACATCTAGAAAGAAACTCAGCAAAGATACAGAAGACCTAAAGGACACAATCAGCCAACTTGGTCTCATAGACATATAGAACACTACACCCAACAGCTGTGAAGTACACATTCTTCTCCAACGCTCATAGAACATTCTTCAGAATAGATCACATCTTAGGTCACAGAGGAATCCTCAACAAGATCCAAAACATTAAGATAATACAAAGTATCTTCTCTGACCACAATGCCATCTAGGTAGAAATTAACAACAGGAAGACCAAGGAGGGGAAAAAAAAATTACATGGAAACTGAATAACACTTGGCTTACACATCAATGGGTAATAGAAGAAATCAGAAACGAAATCAAAAAATTCCTAAAATCAAATGAGAATGAAAACACATCATACCAAAATCTTTGGGACACAGCAAAGGCAGTCCTCAGAGGACAATTTATAGCAATAAATGTACACATCAAAAAACAAAAAAGGAACAAAACAAAAACTTTAAGCACAGAACTGGAATAAATAGAAAGAGAACACCAGGGGGAAAAAAAAAAAAAAGAAAAAGCTCATAGCCAGGAGAAGAAAGGAATAATAAAGATCAGAGCAGAAATAAATGAAATAGAGAATAGAAAAACAATAGAAAGAATCAACAATACAAAAAGTTGGTTCCTCAAAAGGATCACAAAATAGACAAACCACTGGCCAGACTGACAAAAGAAAAACAGAAAACGACACAAATAACCCAAATAAGAAGTGAAATGGGGGACATTACAACAGACTGAAACTGAAATAAAAAGGATCCTAACAGAGTATTATGAAAAACTATACTCCAACAAATTTGAAAACCTAGAGGAAATGGATACATTTCTAGAAACACACTACCAACCCAAACTAACACAAAGTGATGTTAAAAATCCAAACAGACCCATAACAAGAGAAGAGATTGAAAAGGTAGTAAAAAAAAAAACTCCCAGCAGAAAAAAGCCCTGGCCCAGATGGCTTCACTGGAGAATTCTATCAAACATTCAGAGAGGAGCTTATACCAGTACTACTCAAACTATTTCAGAAAATGAAAAAGGAAGGGATACTTCTGAATTCATTTTATGAAGCCAGCATAATCCTGATACCAAAACCAGGCCAAGATGCCACAAAAAAAGAGAATTAGAGACCAATATCTCTCATGAATATAGATGCAAAAATTCTCAACAAAATTCTAGCCAATGGAATTCAGCATCATATCAAGAAAATAATACATCACGTTCCAAGTAGGATTCATAGGAGGTATGCAAGGATGGTTCAACATTAGAAAATCAATCAATGTAATCCACCACATAAATAAAAGGAAAGAATCACATGATCATCTCAATTGATGCAGAAAATGTATTCAACAAAGTCCAACACCCATTCCTGATAAAAAAGCTAAAAAAGAATAGGTATAGAAGGGAAATTTCTCAACATAATGAAGGGCGTCTATGTAAATATGATGGCCAACATCATTCTCAATGGAGAGAGGTTGAAAACATTCTCCTTGAGAACAGGAACAAGACAAGGATGCCCTTTATCTCCACTCCTATTTAACATTGTGCTGGAAGCCCTAGCTAGAGTAATAAGTCAAGAGAAAGAAAATAAAGGGCATCCAAATTGGTAATGAAGATGTTAAACTGTACCTTGTTGCAGATGATATAACACTATACATAGAAAACCCTAAAGACTCCAAGAGAAAACTACTGGAACTAATAGAAAGATTCAGCAGAGTAGCAGAATACAAGATAAACATACAAAAAATTGGTTGGATTCCTATACACAAATAAAGAGAATGATGAAAAGCAAATCAGAAAAGCAATACCATTTGTAACACCCCCCCAAAAAATAAAATACTTAGGGTAAATCTAACCAGGGATGTAAAAGATGTATACAAAGAACACTGCAAAACACCACTGCAACAATCCCAAAGGGATCTACATAAATGGAAAAACATACCATGCTCATGGGTAGGTAGACTCAACATTGTGAAAATGACAATTCTACCCAAAGCAATTTACAAATACAATGCAATCCCGATCCAAATACCAACAACATTCTTCAAAGAGATGGAAAAACTAAACATTAACTTTATATGGAAAGGGAAGAAGCCCCGGATGAGTAAAGCTCTATTAAAGGAGAAGAATAAAGTAGGAAGACTCGCCCTACTAGACCTCAGAACCTACTATACAGCTATGGTAATCAAAACAGTCTGGTACTGGTAATATGACAAATATATTGGCCAATGGAACAGAATTCAGAATCCAGATGTAAATCCATCCATGTATGGTCACCTGATCTTCAAAAATGGCCCAAATACCATCAAAGGGGGAAAAGACAGTCTATTTAACAAATGGTGCTGGCAAAACTGAATGTCCATCTCCAAAACAAGGAAAAAGGACCCATACCTCACATCATACACAAAAACTAATTCAAAATGGATCAAAGACCTAAATATAAAGCCAAAAACTATAAACTTTATAGTTTATAGAATAAAAAATAAGATCAATGGTGGAGTCCTTAATGCACAGCATTAACAAGATACAAACCATAACCAACCACGCACAAACCCCAGAAGATAAGCTTGATTACTGGGATCTTCTAAAAATCTAAAAATTAAACACTTATGCTCACCAAACGACTTCACGAAAAGAATAAAAAGAGAACCTACAGACTGGGAAAAAAATTTTGGACATTACAAGTCCGACAAAGGTTTCATCTGTATACTCTACAAGAAATCCAACGTCTCTACAGGAAAAAGACAAATAATCCAATTAAGAAATGGGCAAAGGAAATGAACAGACACTTCACCAAAGAAGACATTAAAGCAGCCGACAGACAAATGAGGAAATGCTCGCAATCACTAGCCATTATAGAAACACAAATTAAAACCACGATGAGATACCATCTCACCCCCAGCATTACTGGCACAAATCAAAAACACTGGAAATAACAAATGTTTGCAAGGTAGCAGGGAGATTGGAACTCTTATGCACTGCCGGTGGTAATGCATAATGATACAACCATTTTGGAAAATGATATGGTGCTTCCTTAGAAAGCTAGAAATAGAAATACCATGAGATCCAGCAATCCCACTCCTAGGAATATATCCTAGAAAAATAAGAGCAGTCACATGAATAGACATATGCACACCCATGTTCATTGCAGCACTGTTCACAATAGCAAAAAGATGGAAACAACCTAGTTACCCATCAACAGATGAAAGGATAAACGAACTATGGTACATACAAACAATGGAGTATTATGCAACGAGAAAGAAAAACGATGAACCTGTGAAGCATATCATAACATGGATGAAACTGGAGGACATTATGCTGTGTAAAATAAGTCAATCACAAAAGGACAAATATTGTATGAGATCTCTACTGTAAAAACTCGTGTAAAGGGTTACACAGTAAAAGAAACAATCTTTGTTGGTTACAAAGGATGGGTGGGTTCCAGGCAGGAAACTAAATAGACAATAGATAAATGGTAACTTTGGTGAAGGGTAAGACAGTACACAATACTGGGGAATCCAGCACAACTTGTACAAGGAAAGGTCATGGAAGCTCAATAGACACATCCAAACTCCCTGAGGGACTGAATTTCTGGGCAGAGGGATGTGGGGACCATGGTCTTGGGGAACATCTAGCTCAATTGGCATAATACAGTTTATAAAGATAACATTCTACATTCTATCTTGGTGAGTAGCGTCTGGGGTCTTAACAGCCTGTGAGCAGCCATCTAAGATACTCCACTGGTCTCACCCCTTCGGGAGCAAAGGAGAATGAAAAGAGCAGGATACAAGGAAGAGATTAGTCCAAAGGACTAATGGACCACAGCTTCCACGGCTTCCACCAGACTGAGTCCAGTACAGCCAGATGGTGCCCAGCTACCACCACTGACTGCTCTGACCGGGATCACAACAGAGGGTTCTGGACAGAGCTGGAGAAGGATGTAGAACAAAATTCTAACACATACACACAAAAAAACACCAGACATACTGGTCTGAAAGAGACTGGAGAAACCCCGAGGGTATGGCCCCCAGACACCCTTTTAGCTCAGTGGTGAAGTCACTCCAAAGGTTCATCATTCAGCTGGGGATTGGACAGCCCCATAAAACAGAACGGTACTAATGAAGCACAGCAGTCCAGGAATAAGGACTAGAAGGCAGGAGGGGACAGAAAAGCTGGTGATAGGGAACCCAAAGTTGAGAAAGGACAGTGTTGACATGTCTTGGGGTGGTTAACCATTGTCATAGGGCAATATGTGTACTAACAGTTTAATGAGAAACTATTCCGTAAACATTCATCTAAGGTACCAAAAAAAAAAAAAAAAAAAGAATTATCTATGTGAGATCAAATTGACAACAGCAACTCAAAAGCTTTGATGGGTAGCCTAGGGGGCAGTGAGTTGAAGATAATGGTGATGGAATAATTTGGACAAGGAGAGTGAGAATAACAGCACAACTGGAAGAATGTAAACGATGTCATTGAATTGAAAATGTAAAAACTTTTGAAATGGTGTAATTTTGGCTACATATATTTCACCAAAAAAAAAAAGACCTCCAAGTTCGAGACGGGGGAGTGTTGACATGTCATAGCGTTGTTAACCAAAGTTATAAAACAATATGTGTACTGAATGTTTAATGAGAAACTATTTGTTCTGTAAACCTTCATGTAAAGTACAATAAAAAAAAATTAAAATGAATAAAACTTTCTTATAACTTCACTTCCATACATCCATTTCCCTCTCCGTCTATATTGTTTTAATACAAGTCTTTAAAACTTAATTTATCAGTTGCTCCTTTGCACCCACTATCCAAGTAAAGCCATTCCCTGATACCACTATTCTAGTCAGGTGTTGGCTCTGCTGCACTATTTCCCTCATCCTATTCCTAGGTAGTATTTTGTGTTTTTCCATAGCATGACATACAATTTCTCTTACTGTAAATTATTTATAATGTTTTAAATTAATTCACTATTCTTGGCACTTCATAAAGCAAGGCCTGTTTCTTTCATTTGCCTATTTTCTGCTCCTAAAGTATGCTAGAATAATTATTATAAGGATGAATGAATCAACACTTAACTGAGTTATATTTTTACGGAACATTAAATTAGTATTATTGGATCATAAATTCACTACAATTTAATAAAACATTAATTTTAAAATAAAAACAACACGGAATGATTTGACCAAGAAAAAGTCAAATAATTGCATGAATGAATACAAATGCATATTGTTACGTCCCAGATTAAATTAGTTTTTCTAGCTTAAAGATTGGTTTTGAAAGCATTCTACATGAGATTTTTCTGTCCATTCTATATTGTTTTTCATTAAAAAAATTATGACTAATAAAAATTTCCTGTGTGCTATTTTAAGATATAGACCAATAATTTGTTTAAACAAGCCCTTATCAGATGCAGTAGTTTTTTCTCACTAGAACTGTTGATTTAGCAAAATGACGACGTGTAATATGTATGCAATATCAGAGCAGAAAAATGCCAAAAACTTTAACATTCTAAATAATAATTTATCAAACATTGAACTTTACTAACAGAATTATAACTACAGCTAACAAGATGTTCCCCATTTAAAAAAAAAAAAAGAAAAAGAGAATATCTTGTGTATACCTTCCTCATAGTAAAAGACTAAAATTCAGGAAACCCATCTCCAAAAGAAAGTAGTTATTATATTAGATATTATACAAAACTTAAAACCAAATGGTTTTTCATTTTCAGAGAAAAGTAGTTATTGAAAGTGGTTACTTCATGAACTCTTTCTTTCACCAACATTACAAAAAAATGACATAAAATTCAATAAATATGACAAAATTGGTCTATCTTTTGTGCATTCATTTTAATAGATAATGTAGAATACATTCGTATCTATACATCCATATCTATAGATATATTTATATATAATACTTTTAGTTCAAGAACTTACTACTTATTTCCGTTAAGTAGTCATAACTCTTTTAAATGCAATATACTGGTTATAACAAAAGTTTTCTTAATTCCCAACCTCTTTTACAAATAACCTGTTTGGTCAATTGATATAGAAAAATATGTGATGACATCCTACCTAGCAACAAATATTATGAATCAGAAGATGAAAGTCAAGTGCGAATAATGACGTGTTTCAGAAATGATCTTTAAAATAGCATAAATAGTGGAAAGTAAGTTATTTAATTTTAAAAATATGTCTTGCTGTAAATATTAGTGCTGATCACAAATAGTCAACTTCTTCTTTCTCTGTACCCATAATAGAAGGACATTTCTTTGCCCACTTGAATTTAGATATAGACACATGACTTGCTATTGCAATAAAATGGAAATGTTAATGATCGGTAACATCTTCTGTTGGAATTTATAAGATGGAGTATGTATTTTTCTAGTTTCCTCTTCCTTCTGCTACAGCTACCATCAATGGTTCAGAGAGTGACTGTTTCATTTGTGTGTGTCTCTGGTGAGGAATATGTTGAATGCATATCAAGAATGAGAAACATAATGTTATTATTTTAAACCACTGAATTTCGGTGGTTGTGTGCTACTGCAGCATAACCTAGACTATCTGACAGTTCCCATTCAATTTAGTTAATGTGGTTTTATTTTATTATTTTTTATAAAATTTCTGACTCGTTTTTTCTCATAAATAATTGAGAAGTATACATTCTGATATTTTGAACATTGTTATCCTTGTTATCAAAGCCCAAAGAAACTGTGTTGTAGTAATATTGCTTACTCTTTTCAATTATTTTGAAATATATGTTTCATTCTGAAACAAAACTTTCCCATGGTGAACAGTTGTTACAAAGTACTTATGTCAGAACTAAAGATGAAAAGGATATTTTTGTACATTCATGATATAAAATCTCATTTATATTTATAACATAGAGGACAATTTATAGCTTTATATACTGAGACTGTACACTTTGATTAAAACTTAAAATGCATAATACTATTTATTCATTGATTCATTGATTCAAAATATTCATTAATTTTAAATGTGTTAATATGTGTAAAGTACTTACAACAGAGGTTAACTAGCACATATTAAGATCTGTGAAAATGTTAACTATGTTTAGTTTTCATTTAAAAGACATTAATTGAGTGAAACAATGCCAGCTACTCTTCTTGGCCACAGAAATACAGCACAGAACAAAGTAGACAAAAGCTTTATCCTTATACAATTTATTTTGTGTTTGAATAGACAGACAATTAAATGACTGAAATAAAACTAGTATTTGAAAAAGGAAACAAGATACTGGGGAGTGTTGAGTCTAAATAAGGGTATTTAATTTTAAATAGGATGGAAAGAGTGGACTTCATCGAGAAGGTAGTATTTGGCCAATATCTTAAAGGGAGGGCTCAGGCTACCCCGTTATCTGATCATTTGAGATACCAGGACAGTATGTGAGGAAAGAGGTTTCTAAATACCTCGGATAGCAATGAAAAGTCTATGAGACTTGAGCATACCTGGTGAATCTGGGAGAAAATAAGGAGGCCAGTATAGCTGGAGACTAGTGAGCAAGAGGAAGAGTAGTTGTAGAAGAATTGAAGACAAAACCAAGAGGAAGCTGTGGGTTAGGTGCTGGAAAGATTCCTAGGTTGTTTAAGGAAGTTGAATAATTTTTAATCTATAAAATAGGAAGTAATTGGAGGGGTGGAATAGCAGAGTAGTTTACATTTTGAAAAGATCACTCTAATTTTTTGTGCTGAGTAACATTTAAGGGAGTAAAGTCCTAAGAGAGAGACAGGATGGAAGGTTATTACAGTATCCTGGACAAAGTGGTAGATGTGGAAGTGGTGAGATGTGATCAGAATTTGGTATATATTGAAGATAGAACTGACAGTATTTGTTGTTGGATTCAATGTGGAACAAGAAAAATAAAATAAAATAAAAAAAGAGAAGAATCAAAGATAAAGTACTAATAGAGATAGGAAACACTGCGAGAGATGGATGTTAGCAGAAAATTATCAGCCTGTCCTATCTGCTCCATCAATAACTTTTCTGTTTGATACTTTAATTATAGATGTGGCTTCCCTGCCTGGATGAGTACAGCATATTGTCTTGGATAAAATGAACATGGGCAGGAGTTGAAACTGGAAGCTACTGTGGATAATCTTCTTGATACGACTCTTCCCTGTCTCTTCAAGGTATCACCAGCCACCCAGGAAACTGTCGTATCTACTCAGTCCCACTGCATGTGCTGTTGTATCCAAATAATTACTCTGTCTCTTTACCCTTATCCCCGCTGTTGACATTATGTGCCATGACTAAGTAAGTAGCATTTCTGGGGAATTATTTTCTTGAATTCATCTTCCATGTGGTTTTTCAGCTATACTTATTTTTTTATGCTCCTTAGAATACAATAAATCTCAAATTAATATTCTAATGTAAAAACAATATAACCACATACATATTAAAATAAAATATAATTGAATATTTCTATTAAATTTCAATAGGAACAGTATAACAACATATAAAGGGAAACCAAAAATCAAACTCATTGCCATCAAATCGATTCCCACTCATAATGACCCTGTATGTCAGATTAGAACTGCCCTATAGGATTTCCAAGGAACAGCTGGTGGGTTCGAACTGCCAACCTCTTGGTTATCAGCTAAGCTCTTAAGCACTGCACCGACAGGGCTCCTATAAATGGAAGGATAGATAATATTGCCTACACAATTTCTTTTTCTTTTTTAAATCATCTTTGTAAACTAAATGTGCCTGGCTAACACAATAGTTCTAATGACATACGAACAGGATTCAGTGCCCTTCTGTGGTTATTTCTGAGAGTTTCCAAAGAGCCAAAACTGTAATCTATCAACTGCAGTTATCACTTCAGAGCTGTTTACCCATATCTACTTTCCACAACACATGATGAATTTTACTATTGCCATAACCCCTTATGAAAATCCAATATTTATATCATCGTTAGGATTTCTGATTGATCCAAATTTTCCTTGAAGACTAGAGGAGTGCTAGGTTCCATGCAGAGTCATGGAACAGGAATTCCCCCACATTCTGAGACACTCATCACTGATGCCCTAAAGTACTTCTTTTTATACCCAGTTTTAAAAAGAATCTCTGGAGCTCTTCTGCCATGAGTGACTCTAATACCTCTATCTTCAGACGTTTTAAATTAGTTAAGGGAATTTATGGTGACAAGAATCATTTAAGAACCTCCCTTCTCTTCTCTTTTTCCTGATCTACTCTAAAATGCTTTTTGTGTCCCCAAGTTATGTATAACTAAACCAAATAAACAATAAAGACAAACATAAATTTGTGTGTACGTGTGTAAACAGGAGACAACCATAACTACATGGATATCAATACCTTACTGATTTTATCAGTATCTTTTTTTTAACCTATTAATTCTATTTTGTGATGGGGATATCAAAACATTAGTGTCAATAAATATTAACTTTCTCACCACAAACACCAGTTACCATTGAGTCAACCTTTACAGTGACTCCATGTGCATCATAGTAGAATTATGCTTCATAGAATTTTCAGTGGCTGAGTTTTCTAAGATCTTTCATCCAAGGTGCCTTTGGATAGACTCAAACCTCCAATTTTTCAATAAGCAGACAAGTATATTAACCATTTGCACCATATAGAAATTATAAATTAAAGAATAGAAAAACAATAGAAAGAATCAACAAAACCAAAAGTTGGTTCTTTGAAAGGAGCAACAAAATCAACAAATCACGGGCCAAACTGACAAAAGAAAAACAGAAAGCAACACAAATAACCCAAATAAGAAGTGAAATGGGGGATGCATTACAACAGACCCAACTGAAATAAAAAGGATCATAGCAGAGTATTATGAAGAACTATACTCCAACAAATTTGAATATTTAGAGGAAATGGACAAACTTCTAGAAATACAATACCTACCCAAACTA
>NW_004444071.1:151330-154155 GCF_000243295.1 Trichechus manatus latirostris | reverse complement strand
AATTCTAGCCAATAGAATTCAGCATCATATCAATAAAATAATACACCACGACCAAGTAGGATTCATACCAGGTATGCAAAGATGGTTGAACATTAGAAAATCAATCAACATAATCCACCACATAAATAAAAGAAAAGAATCACATGATTATCTCAATCAGTGCAGAAAAGGCATTTGACAAAGTCCAACACCCATTCCTGATAAAAACTCTCAAAAAAAATAGGTATAGAAAGGAAATTCCTTAATAAAAGGAATAATAAAAGGCATCTATACAAAACCAACAGCCAACATCATTCCTTCATGGAGAGAGGCTAAGAACATTCCCCTTGCGAACCACTCCTATTTCACATTGTGCTAGAAATCCTAGCTAGAGAAATAAGGCAAGAAAAAGAAATAAAGGGTATCCATAGTGGCAATGAACAACTAAAACTCCCTATTTGTGAATGATGTGATCCTACACAAAGAAATCCCAAAAGACTCCAACAGAAAACTCCTGGAACTAATAGATTCAGGAGAGTAGCAGGATACAAGATAAACATACAAAAATCATTTGGATTCCTATACTCCAATAAAGAGGATGATAAAAAGGAAATCAGAAAAACAATACCATTTATAATAGCCCCTAAAAAGTAAAATACTTAGGAATAAATCTAACCAGGGTTGTAAAAGACCTATACAAAGAAAACTAGAAACACTACTGCAAGAAACCAAAAGAGATCTATATAAATGGAAAAACATACCACGCTCAGGGATAGGTAGACTCAACATTGTGAAAATGACAATTCTACAAATACAATGCTATCCCAATCCAAATACCAACAACATTCTTTAAAGAGATAGAAAACTAATCATTAACTTTATATGGAAAGGGAAGAGGCTCCAGATAAGTAAAGCACTTTTGAAGAGGAAGAATAAAGTAGGAGGACTCCCACTACCTGACCCAGGAACCTACTATACAGCTGTGGTAGTCAAAACAGCCTGGTACTTGTATAATGACAGATACATCAACCAATGGAACAGAATTGAGAACCCAGATGTAAAGCCATCCACCTATGGTCACCTGATCTTTAGCAAGTCCCCAAAGTCCATCAAATGGGGAAAAGACAGACTTTTTAACAAATGGTGCTGGCAAAACTAGATGTCCATTCACAAAAAAAAAAAGAAACAGGACCCATACCTCACACCATACACAAAAACTAATCCAAAATGATCAAAGACCTAAATATATAGCCAAAATCTATAGAGATCATAGAATAAAAAATAGGATCAAAGCTAGAGGCCCTAATACATGGCATTAACAGGATACAAACCATAACTAACAATATACAAACTCCAGAAGATAAGCTAGAGAACTGGGATCTTTTAAAAATTAAACACTTAAGTTCATCAGAAGACTTCACTAAAAGAGTAAAAAGAGAACCTACAGACTGGGAAAAAAATTTTGGCTATTACAGATCTGACAAAGGTATAATATCGAAAATTTACAGGAAAATCCGACACCTGTACAATGAAAAGACAAATAATCCAATTAAAAAATGGGCTAAGGAAATGAACGGACGCTTCACCAAATAAGACATTGAAGTGGCTAAGAGACACATGAGGAAATACTCAGGATCACTAGCCACTAGAGAAAAGCAAATCAAAACCACATTACTGTCACGAATCAAAAAAACAGAGAATAACAAATGTTGGAGAGGCAGTGGGGATATTTGAACTCTTACGCACTGCTGGTGGGGATCCAAAATGGTACAACCATTTTGGAAAATGATATGAGGCTTCCTCAGAAAGCTAGAAATAGAAATACCATATGATCCAGCAATCCCATTCCCAAGAATATATACTAGAGGAATAAGAGCCATCACACAAATAGACATATGCACACCCATGTTCTTTGCAGCATTGTTCACAATAGCAAAAAGATGGAAACAACCTAGATTCCCATCAACAGATGAATGGATAAATAAACTATAGTACGCACACTAAATGGAGTACTACATAACATTAAAGAACAACGATGATTCTACGAAACATCTCACAACGTGGATGAATCTGGAGGGCTTTATGCTTAGAGAAATAATTCAATCTCAATCAATAAAGATCAGAGCAGAAATAAATTAAATAAAGAAGAGAAAAACAATAGAAAGAATCCACAAAACCAAAAGTTGTTTCTTTGAAGGGATCAAAGGGATGGAAAAACATTAATAGACAATGGATAAGTGGTAACTTTGGTGAAGGGTAAGATATTACACAACACTGGGGAAGCCAGCATAACTTGTACAAAGCAAGGTCATGGAAGCTCTATAGACACATCCAAACTCCCTGAGGGACTGAATTACTGGGCTGCGGTCTGTGGGGACCGTGGTCTCAGGGAACATCTAGCTCAATTGGCATAACATATTTTATAAAGAATATGTTCTACATTCTACCTTGGTGAGTAGTGTGTGGGGTCTTAAAAGCCTGTGAGCTGTAGTCTAAGATATTCCACTGGTCTCACCCCTGTGAGAACAAGGGAGAATGAAAAAAACTAAAGACACAAGGGAAAGATTAGTCCAGAAGACTAATAGACCACAACTACCATGGCCTCCACTAGACTGAGTCCAGTACAACTAGATAGTGCCGGCTACCACCACTGACTGGTCTGACAGGAATCACAATAGAGGGTCCTGGACAGAGCTGGAGAAAAATGTAGAACAAAATTCTAACTCACAAAAAAAAAAAAGACCAGACTCACCGGTCTGACAGAGACTGGAGAAACCCCAAGAGTATGGCCCCCGGACACCCTTGTAACTCAGTAATGAAGTTACTCCTGAGGTTCACCCTTCATC
>NW_004444071.1:114861-151230 GCF_000243295.1 Trichechus manatus latirostris | reverse complement strand
GAGGTTCACCCTTCATCCAAAGATTAGACAGGCCCATAAAACAAAACGAGACTAAAGGCGCACACCAGCCCAGGAAAAAGGACTAGAAGGCAGGAGAGGACAATAAAGCTGGTAATAGGCAACCCATGATCGAGAAGGGAGGGTATTGACATGTCGTGGGGTTGTGAATGAAGTTCGTAAAACAATATGTTTACTAACTCTTTAGTGAAAAGCTAGTTTGTTCTGTAAATCTTCATCTAAAGTACATTAGAAAAAAGGAAAAAAAAATTACAAATATGAAGACCCCACAGATGTCTGTGTCAGCTCATACTACATGTCTTATGTTATTTAATTCACCCCATAGACAATATTGAAAGAGTTTTCAGAAGGCATGTTCTGGCGGTATCACATTCACCTGGATTTGACTACTGGCTCCTCTACTTACTAGCTGTTTGACCTTGGGAGACTGACTTAAACAGTCAAACTACAGCCTTCTGATCTAAAATGTTCAGATAATAAGGAGACCTACCACAAATAGAGTCACTGGGTGGTGGAAACTTTTAAGGGCTCTACCTCTAGTTGGAAGGTTTGCAGTTCAAACCCACCCAGAGGTGCCTTGGAAGACAGGCCTAGTGCTCTGCTTCCAAAAGGTCACAGCCTTCAAATCCTTATGGAGCAATTCTATTCTGCATACATGGGATCGCCATGAGTGAGAATTGACTTAACGGCAACTAACAGTAACAACCTCAAATGCGAGTTCTCAGGAATAAATGAAATACTTCAAAAGGAGGGTAAAAAGACACCCATGAAACCTAGCAAGAGTTAATACATTGGAGCTATGATGCTGCACATCATCAGAATGATGAAATGGCAATATTAGAAGAGTCAAATGACAGATTTCGTGGTTATACATAGGTATAAGAAATCTGATCTACACTGACATGTATCTGTTGCAGATTGAATTCTATCCCCTGAAAAGATACTTTGAAGTCTTAACCCCTCTAACTGTGAATGTGACTTTGTTTGGAAAAAGAATCTTTCTTCTGTTATCAGTTAAATAAAAGAGGTTCTATCAGAGTAATGTGGGTCCTAATTCTAATCCCTTCTGAATGGTGTCTCATAAAAGGGAAGAAGAGACACAGAAACAGATTCACACACAAGGGAAGATAGACAGCATGTGATGACAGATACAGACGCATCTATAAACAGCAAAGGAAAACCATGGATGGCCAGCAGCCACCAGAAAAAGGAAGAGAAGTATGACACCATTTCTTTCTCAAAGCCTCCAGAAGTAATCAACATGGACAAGACCCTGATATGAACTCATAGCCTTCATAACTCTGAGAAAATTAATTTCTACTTTTTAAAGCTGATAGTTTGTGATTTTTTTCTGGAAACTCTAGGAAATTACAACAGTATCCTTTGTCATATACAATGATCACCATCTCTTTCAGCTAGAGATGTTTGCTTCACTTTTTTTTTTTAATTTTTTTTTATTGTATTTTAGGTGAAGGTTTACAGAAAAAAATTGTCTTCACATATTTTTAAATGCTTGTTATTTGTTATACAGGAAGTGAAAATTTATTACTAGGTATGGAGTAGGAAGAAAAATATGAAGCTAAACAAACTTTCTTCAAGGAAGAGCTAGAGCTTTATGTTTGTCTACATAGTAGGGTTTATACCTAAGTCAGAAGAGACTCTGAAACTTGCTCTTGACTGTAGACTAGCTAAAGTGAATGGAAAAAAATGATGAAGTAAAAGCGATGAACAGAAGATTTAAAGGGTGACTCAAGAAGAAAAAGTAAAATATTTTAATAAATGAGTAAAGACCTGGAGTTAGAAAATCAAAAAGGAAGAACAGGCTCAGCATTTCTCAAGCTGAAAGAACTGAAGAAAAAATTAAAGACTCGAGTCACAGTATTGAAGGTTCTAGGTGCAAAAAATTGAACAATGCAGGAAGTATCAAAAAAAGATGGAAGGAATACAGAATCACTGTACCAAAAAGAATTGCTGGACAAACAACCATTTCAGGAGGTAGCATATGATCAGGAACTGATGGAACTGAAGAAAGAAGTCCAAGTTGCAATGAAGGCATTGGCAAAAAACAAGACTTCAGGAGCAGAGTAAATACCAATTGAGATGTTTCAACAAACAGATGCAACACTGGAAGTGCCCACTCATCTATGCCAAGGAATTTGGAAGATAGCTGCCTGGCCAACTGACTGGAAAAGATCCATATATGTGCCTATTCCAAAGAAACAATGTCTAAGGGAATATGAAAATTATTGAACAGTATCATTAATATCACATGGAACTAAAATTATGCTGAAGATAATTCAAAAATGGTTGCCACAGTACGTTCACAGGATACTACCAGAAATTCAAGCCACATTCAGAAGAGGATATGCAAAGAGAGATATCATTGCTGATGTCAGACGGATCTTGGCTGAAAGCAAAAAATACCAGAAAGATGTTTACTTGTGTTTTATTGACTATTCAAAGGCATTCAGCTGTGTGGATCATAACAAATTATGGATAACATTGCAAGGAATGGAAATTCCAAAACACTATTTGTGCTCATAAGGAACCCGTATATAATCGAGAGTCAATCATTCGAACACAACAAGGCGATACCGTGTGGTCTAAAATGAGGAAAGGCATGCATCAGGGTTATACCCTTTCATCACACTTATTCAATCTATATGTTGAGCAATAATCCCAGAAGCTGGACTATATGAAGAAGAATATGGCATCAGGATTGGAGGAAGACTCATTAACAAACTGATATGCAGATGATGCAACCTTGCTTGCTAAAAGGGAAGAGGACTTGAAGCATTTACGAAGACTACAGCCTTCAATATGGATTACATCTTAACATAAAATAAAAATCCTCCCAACTGGACCAATAAGCAACATCACGATAAACGGAAAAAATATTGAAGTTGCCAAGGATTTCGTTTTACTTTGGTCCACAATCAGTGTCCATGGAAACAGCAGTCAAGAAATTAAAAGATGCATTGCATTGGGTATATCTGCTGCAAAAGAACTCTTTACACGGTTAAAAAGCAAAGACATCACCTTGAGGACTAAATATTTTCAATTGCCTCATATGCTTGAGAAAGCTGGACAATGAATTAGGAAGACAAAGACGAACTGATGTCTTTGAATCAGGGTGTTGGTGAAAAATATTGAATATACAATAGACTGCCAGAACAGCAAACAAATCTGTCTAGGAAGTACAGCCAGAATGCTCCTTAAAAGCAAGGATAGTGAGACTGCGTTTCATGAACTTTGGACATGTTATCAGGAGGAACCAGTTCCTGGAGAATACCATGCTTGGAAAAATAGGCGGTCATCGAAAAAGAGGAAGACACTCAAAGAGATGGATTGACATAGTGGCTGCTACAATGGGCTCAAACACAGCAACAATTGTAAGGATGGCACTGGAGCAGGCAGTGTATCGTTCTGTTTTACGTAGGGTCGCTATGAGTCAGAACTGACTCCAAGGCGCCTAACAAGAACAACATACCTAAGTGTCCCAACTAAGAGTCTGAGGTAATTACTAGATCCTTTTTTCCTTAGTGGACCTCAAAGTCTAATATTAATTTTCTAATATATACAGAATAATTCTGAAATCTACTCAGTTTCTGAATCTCTTTGCTTTTGTGTACTCAGTTTCTCAGTTTCCCTAAGGGCTTTACAGAGAAAAGTGTTGCAATAGGTCAAGTTCTGCTTATTTTTTTTCCCCTCTAGAATAGTGTCTCCTTAATTTGTTGCTGCCTTGGTAGGTCTCCAATGACTGTGTACAAATATATGTGTGTGTAGCTTTATATATATATATATAAATGTGTATATATATAAACACGTCTATACACCTATTTTAGTTTTCATATTTCAAGAACTTAGTGGTGGTTTTCTGTTTATATTTCTATAACTAGAAATCAGAAATCTTCTAGTACCTTTAAACCATAAAGCAGTTCCAATTCAGTAATTATAAAGTTATAATATTCAAGCTGAATTATTATTCAAATCTCTGGACTTGATACATTGTTAATCAGTCTTCGCCTGAACAGCTTGGACCTGCTTCATGCTGCAATCCTGCTGTGAATAAATAGGACTTGATCCTTCTGCTCTGTACTCCCTCCCTGTGCACTGCTTCCCTGATTGCCTTCTGTTACTCTTTTGTTTAGATTCCGGCCAGAGGAGGAGGAGACAGGCAAATGTGTATATTTTGTTCATTTGACATCAAGGAATGTAGAGGACGATAATGTTGCCTGATGGCAAAACATAAGAAATTAAAATTAACCAAGGATTAAGAATGCCAAATCCAAAACCACCTATAGATAAAAATTAAATAAAGCATCATCTTGAAAAAACTATTTTGGGGTAGAAAAGCCTTCCATTACAGGAAGAGATAGACAGATAGATAGAAAGACAGACAGACAGACGGACAGATGGATGGACGGATAGACAGATCTAAACATAGATGTATTATTTAATAGCTATAGTAGTATTCTTTAAGATGGGAAAAGTATTTTTTCCATTTAATTGTACAAAAAAATGAAAACAAAAAATATTTTTAAATCCTCATTTGAGAAATATAATTCTTGATATCAAATTAAAATTCAAAACTGTAAGTGGTTACCTTAACAGTACTTGAGACAGAGTTTGTTATCTACTAAAATTTGTGCTCACATTTTCATAATATAGATATGTTTCTTGAAGTGGCTGCTCATCCAGGGACTATATTCCCCTTGCCTATTTTAACTATGTTCTGCTGCTATTCGAAAGGTTTTCACTGGCCATTTTTTTCAGAAGTTGACTGCCAGGTCTATCTTCCTAGTCTGTCTTAGTCTGGAAGCTCCTCTGACACCTGTCCACCAAGAATGACCCTGCTAGTATTTGAAATACCAGTGGCTAAGCTTCCAGTATCTCGGCAACACGCCAGCCACCACTGTACAACAAACTGACAGATGCGTGGTGGAATATACCATGAACTGCCAGAAGAATGTACGAGTCTGTCTTGGAAGTAGTACAGCCAGAATGCTCATTAGAAGCAAGGATGGCAAGACTTTGTCTCACATACTTTGGACATATTATCAGGAGAGACCAGTCTCTGGAGTAAGACTTCATGCTTAGTAAAGAAGGGGGTCAGCAAAAAAGAGGAAGACGCTCAAGACGGATTGACACAGTGGCTGCTGCAATGGGCTCAAACACAGCAACAATTGTAAGGATGGCCCTGGACCAAGCAGTGTATCGTTCTGTTTTACACAGGGTAGCTATGAGTCAGAGCCGACTGGAAGACACCTAACAACAAAAACAACTGCCTCTCACGTGGTCCTAAGATTAGTTTTCAACCATAGAATAAAAGATACAGTGATTAGTACTATTTCCAGAAGAAAGCTTTTAGGAATCAGTGTTTCTTCTCTATACACTCTATCTCATGCCACCAGCTGATAACAGAGACCTAGGGGTTGAGAAATCCTCTGCAAGCAACCTAAAATCCAAAATCATGATACGTTGGGAAGCTGCTTGCTTAGGTGCAGCAGTCTTTAAAAGTTATGCGGACAAGAAATAAACTTCTTGTTGTTAAACTACCGAAGATAAGAGTTCTGTTTGGTATACAAGCATGCACAGCATTAACTAGTACGATATATACATTTGATTTTCTTTATAACTTTATCATTTTATTTTCATATAGATACATAATCCCTTATATAATCCTTACAGAAAAATATTCTGAAAGTTTGGGCTTCAGAGTTTTTCACATTTTGGAAATATTACATATACACTACATAAGTAACATTTGCTTCAAGTCTAGAAAAAGCATACCCAATTCAAAAATAATGCAATTTCTGTGGTGAAATAAATGAATATTCACACTGAATGAAATAAAGATTATAAATAGCCTTATTCTAGTTTATGTCAAATTTTCTCACAGACTGTGTTTTGGCTTCAAGCTTACATAGATGTGGATTTTGGAATTATAGTCCAGGGATTATTGACCTTTATTTGAATACTTAAATTAATGATAATGTTAAAATATTATATCATTATTTTCAAGGTTAAGTATTATGCTAAAGATAACTGTAATAATGTTGGGAGGTAAATTTGTATAACTGAAATAATTTGATTTTTCAAAGTACTTATGTATTATTTAAATGTCAGAATCTATAAAAACCAAAACTCACAGCCCTTTAAAATAGGATCCATGAGTTAGAAGATTTATAACATGTAAATGATTTGTTAGATTTTTTTTTAAGAGAAAGATTTAGAGAATCACAGCCTAGGAAAAACAAGTTCATCTTCTTATGAACACTGAGATATCATTTTACATCATACATCACTTATGTTTGGAATTTAAATGGAGGTAAAAAATCAATTTATTGACTTTCCTATACTTCTGCCACCAATATTACCTTTAATCACATATTATTGTGAATTGTACAAATTGGGTGAAAGATGCAGAGACTGAAAAACAGCCAATACTTTCCCCTTGACTAGATTTTGTGTATGATAGGAATGAGTAAAAATGATTCTCAGCCTATTAAGGTCTAAGTACATTTCCCTAATGGAAAGATGAAGCTATGTAATGAGAATTGTAGCATGAATTTGAGAAATCTCCTAAAGCTTGAAGATAATGCATAAATATTTATATAACTTTAAAGTTGTGCAAGAGATATTGCTAAAAGTTGGTTAAACATGAAAAAGTATGTGAAAAGATATGTAATTCTCAAAATTACAGATAATGATGGAAATATTTAGAGAGCTTTTTTTTTTTTACTTCAATAGTTAAAAGATTTAACATTGATAGAAAAAAAATCTTACATACATACGATTAATCTTCAATTTATTCTCTTTCTCCGTAGCAATCACCTTTAATAAAATATTTTATAGATAATTGCATCCATTTGTATTACACTTTAAAAAATAAGAAGCTTATTTGTAAGTACAAATCACTTAGTGATATTAACTTGTCAGTGTATACATGCTATTAATGTATTAACTATTTAGATACAAATCAAGATGGGACTAGTATAGCACAGAACATAAATAAGACGTTCTCTACTCTAAGACCAGTGAAATAAGAGAATGAAAAACAAGCATTAATAGCATTTTACTTAAGTGTCTAAATAATGTCTCATGAAGAAAAATTCTAAATTAATAGCTGAGATATACAGTATTGCATTCAGGGCATAATAAGTTAAGTATTTTTGCTTAAGCACGTTATTTTATAAATTGAATAATGTTCTTATTTTGTAGTGTGGAATTAATATTTGGTAAGAACAGTTTTATTTTCTTCAAATAATCCTGAATAAAAGACCTACTGTTAGTGTGTGCGGTGCAGTGGATCACTTTTATGGAGCCTTTCTCGCCATGGTCTTGTAACTCCCACCCAAGTGATTGGATGGGACTGTGCAAATAGGATAATTGTGTCCCATCAAGGAAATTGGTCTGTTTTGCCATCCCGCTGGGCTTGAAATGAGCCACCCCAGAGGCAGGAAACAAGAGGATCCCACCACCACCAAGGAAGAACAGCCAGGAGTGAAGGGCGCATCCTTTGGACCCCAGTTCCCTGTACTGAGAAGCTCCTGGACCCAGGAGACAGAGAGACATAACACTGAAGATGGTGAAATGTGGTGGCAAAGAAACGGCAGCAGGACAGACTGGCAGGAGAGTGCACAGTGGGCTTCCCGGACCACGGAGCAATAAAGCTGAGGGCCTTTGTCAGGGGGCTTGCTGGAGGAGTGGGTTGCCCCTGGACACTTATTGGCAGAGCTAAAAGAGCTCCATAACACTTTCCCCTGAGCAGCATGAGGCCGAGGTCCAGGGAGAGGCCTGCCTGAAGCATGGCTGGGAAGAGCCTATCCTGATGGAAGGACTGTATCCTGAGTATCCCTGAACCGGAATTGGACCTGTTACTTCCCTAATAAACTCCATAATTTTGAGTTCTCTGTGGCCATTGCAATGAATTATCGAACAATGCAGAGAAGTAGAGAGTGCCACAGGAGGAAAGGTTGGTGTCAGAATTGGTAAAGATGGTGGAGAGAGAAGGAGTATCTGACTTCTGCCTGATAGGAAACAGCCTTGGGCTGTTGGTCTTGATTCTCTTTCCCCCTTGTGAGGTTAGAGGAGGTCAGACACCACCCCCATGCCATTTTTACAGTGATGTATATATAAACAATGTGTGTGTGTATTCAGACAGTGGTAAGTTCTTACAGACATGTGCAGTCAAAATTCTGATGATCAGACTAAGTGCTACATTAAACAACTAGATATTCTACAAGTTATAAGACTAATGGTGATGCTGGTTCCTTTGCTTATCGCTCATAGGGAGCCCTCGCTCCCTCACCAGTTTCGGTCAGTTCCCCTTTGGTTAAAAGATTAGCTTCCTTTGTGACCATTTTCCTGCTCAGATTGTCCAAAATCTCTCCATGCTGTTCAGGTAGGTTTACCAGTGTTCAACAGGTAATGATTGATGTCGTGATACATGAGGTTGTCAGGATCAGGTCTCAAATCCTCAGGGGGCTTCCATGCTGTGCTTATTCTCTATGAGGGGAAGTTCTCTTTTAATTTTCCACTGTGTTGTCTCTTTTCTTTTCCAGTTTGCCTTTTTCTGATTCCTCAGCTCCATCTATTTCTAGTCTCTTTAATGTCAAAAGGCTGACTCTGCAAGGAAGCTCCCCCAAAAATATCTATATATTTCCCTTAAATCAGCCAGTTTGCTTTTCTTTCTTTTCTATTTTACTTACAATTACTGTATAGACTAGGACAGGGAAAGAGTCTTCAGATTACAAAGGAGAATGAAGTGAGAGAGGCAAAAACATATACAAAGTCTATTAATACTTTGATAACTCTGAGTATAAGCACCAGTCTTTTGATCATTCTGTGAACTTTGGTTAACCAAATTTTCATCTCTCACCTAATCGTAGTTCAAAGATCTACAATTCAAACATTCACAATTCAATTTCCAGTTTCTTTTAACTAAGGAATAATTACGGCTATTATAACCAGGATGCAATTCATGGAAATATAAAAAGAACTTTAACTTTCAAAATATTTCCAATTTGCCACAAACTTACATAAAAAATAACAATAAATGCATTGATGGAAAATATTACACGTACAGTATAAAAAATAAAATGATTTATTATTCTCTCTATTCAGTAACTTGTTATTACTGAGAATGTACTTAAAGGCAAATAATAAAAAGAAAAGATAGACAAGACAAAGGTGTAAACAAAGGTGAAATGTCAGAGATTATATTAAACAAACAATATTACATTGTCATCTAATATATACTATTATGTAGGAACAGTCTGATATCAAGTTTATAATTATAACCATATATAGTCTTTTTGGGTTATATATATATGCATATATAATATATATACTACAAAAAATTGTTTATATATTGATGATATCAAACATAGAAGTTCCATTAAAATATATTGCATTCATTCTTGTAATAAAGTGCATATCTATATTAGCATCTCTTGAACTTTTTTAGTTTATAGATTTCCATGAGGATATGATGAAAACTAAGGACATCTATGAGAGAAATATACACCATTGCTTAATGTCACAAAACACTTCAACTTTCACGAATTTTATAAATCTCACTTACAAAATGAAGTCTAAGAATTCTTGATCAAAATGTGCTTCTTCATCATTTATATCAATTTTAAAATATTTAAAAGTATTTTTCATATATTTGTATACATACGTGTGTGTGTGTGTGGTTGTTAGCATCAACTCCTTTAAAATCAATAATTTATTGTGGGAATATGGTCTTTAAATATTTTTCCATAAAGGAATGAAACAATTTAAAATGATATGTCTCTATGTCTCTATAACATTAAATTTTAAATTGAACAAATACATGTATACGTATGTTGTTGTTGTTAGGTGCGTCAAGTCAGTTCCAACTCATAGTGACCCTAGGTACAACAGAACAAAATACTGCCCCATCCTGCACCATCCTCATAATCGCTGCTGTGATTCAGCCCCTTGTTGCAGCCACACTGTGTCAATAAATCATGTTGAGGGCTTTCTTCTTTTTCGCTGACCCTCTACTTTACCAGACATGATGTCCTTTTCCAGGAAATGGTCCCTCCTGATAACATATCCAAAGTATGTGAGAAAATATCTCCCCAATTGCACTTATAAGGAGAACTCTAGCTGTTCTTCTTCCAAGACAGTTTTATTCATTCTTCTGGGAGTCTGTCATGGATTGAATTGTGTCCCCCAAGAATATCTGTCAACTTGGCTAGGCCATGATTGCCAGTATTGTGTGACTATCCACCATTTTGTCTTCTAATGTGATTTTCCTATGTGTTGTAAAGCCTACCTCAATGATGTTAGTGAGGCAGGATTAACGGCAGTTATGTTAATGATTACACTAATGATTCAGGGCTCAATTCACAAGATGAGATTTTGTTTTAAACAATCTCTTTTGAGATATAAAAGACAGAAGCAAACAGAGAGACATGGGGACCTCATACCACTAAGAAACAAGAGCCACAAGAATAGCACATTCTTTGTATCCAGGGTTTCTTCACTGAGAAGCTCCTCGACCTGGGAAGATTGATGAGAAGGACTTTCCCCAGAGCCAACAGACAAAGAAAGCCTTCCTCTGGAGATAGCACCCAGAATTCAGACTTCTAGCCTCCTAGACTGTGAGAGAATAAATTTCTATTTGTAAAGCCATCCACTTGTGGTATTTCTGTTATAGCAGCACTAGATAACTAAGACACAGTTCATAGTATATTTAATACTCTTCAGCATCACTGTAATTCAAAGGCAGCAATTCTTCTTTGGTCTTCCTCATTCTTGGTCCAACTTTACTACCCATATGATGCAACTGAAAACACCATGGCTTGAGTCAGGCCCACTTTTGCCCTCAAAATGATACCTTTGTCTTTAACACTTTAAAGAGGTCTTTTGCAACAGACTTCCCCAAAGCAATGTGTTGTTTGTTTTCTTGACTGCCACTTCCATGGACATTGATTGTGGATCCAAGTAAAATGAAATCCTTGACAACATGAATGTTTTCTCCATTTGTCACGATGTTGCTTATTTGTCCAGTTGTGAGTATTTTTGTTTTCTTTATGCTGAGGTGTAAGCCACACTGAAGACTGTAGTCTTTTAACTTCGTCAGTAAGTGCTTCAAGTCCCCTTCACTTTCAGCAAGCAAGGTTGTGTCATCTGCATAATGCAAGTTGTTAATAAGTCTTCCTCCAATCCTGAAGCTTCATTTTTTTCTTCATATAATTAAGCTTTTGAGATTGTTTGCTTAGCATGCAGACTGAATAAATACAGTGAAAGGAAACAACCCTGACACACACCATTCCTGACTTTAAACTACACAGTATCTTCTTGTTCTGTTTGAACAACTGCTTCTTGATCTATGTACAAGATCCTCAAGAGCACAATTAAGTGTTCTGGAATTCCCATTCTTCACAATGTTATCCATAATTTGTTATGATCCACACAGTCAAATAACTTTGGATAGTCAATAAAACACAGGCAAGCATCATTTTGGTATGACATGTTTTCAGCCAAGATCCTTCTGACATCAGCAATGATATCTTTCATTCCATGTCATCCTCTAAATCCAGCTTGAATTTCTGGCATTTCTCTGTGGATGTACTGCTGCAACCACTTTTCAATGATCTTCAGCAAAATATTACTTATGTGTGATAGTAATGATATTGTTTGATACTTTCTGCATTTGGTTGGATCACCTTTCTTTGGAATAGGCATAAATATGGGTCTCTTCTAGTCAGTTGACCAGGTAGCCGTCTTCCAAATCTCTTGCAATAGATGAGTGAGCATTTCCGGAGCTGCATCCATTAGTTGAAACATCTCAATTGGCATTCCATCAATTCTTGGAGCCCTGTTGTTCGCCAATGTCTTCAGTGCAGCTGGGACTTCTTCCTTCAATACCATTGGTTCCTGATAATATGCTACCTCCTGAAATGGTTGAACATCAACGGATTCTTTTGAATACAGCGACTGTGTATTCCTTCCATCTTCCTTTATTTAAAACTTTTTTTTATTGTTGTAGTTAAATGAAGTTTACATTTGAAGTTAGTCTCCCATACAAAATTTTTATACATGCATTGTTATAAGAACCCTAATTGCTCACTCCATTCTGTGACTGCACACTCCTCCTTTCCGCCCCTGATTCCCCATGACCATTCAACCAGCTTCTAACCCTCTCTGCCTTCACATCTCACCTCCTGACAGAAGCTCCCCTTTTAGTCTCTTGTATCTACTTGAGCTAAGAGGCACACTCTTCACCAGTATCACTTTATGTTCCACAGTCCAGTCCAATCCCTGTCTGAAGAGTTGGCCTTGGAAATTGTTTTAGTTCTGGGCTGATAGAGAGTCCAGGGGCCAAGCTTTCCAGGGCACCTCCAGTCTCAGTCAGACCATTAAGTTTTGTCTTCTTTCTAGAATTTGAGTTGTGCACCTCTTCCTTTTACTGCTCCATTAGGGACTCTCTGTTGTGTTCCTTGTCAGGGCGTTCATTGGTGGTAGTTGGGCACCATCTAGTTCTTCTGGTCTCAGGCTGATGAAGTCTCTGGTTGATGTGGCCCATTCTGTCTCTTGGGCTAATACTTTCCTTGTGTCTTTGGTGTTCTTTGTTCTCCTTTACTCCAAGTGGTTGGGACCAACTGATGCATCTTAGATGGCCCTTCCATCTTCTTTTGATGCTTCCTGTGTCTTTCAGTATTTTGCCCATAGAATCCTTTAGTATTGCAGCTCAAGGCTTAAATTTTTTCTTCAGTTCTTTCAGCTTAAGAAACACCAAGCCTGTTTTTCCCTTTTGCTTTTCTAACTCCAGGTCTTTGCACATTTCATCGCAATACTTTACTTTTTCTCTCCAGCTGCCCTTTGAAATCTTCTGTGCAGCTCTTTCACTTATCATTTCTTCTGTTCTCTTTACCTACTGGATATTCAAGAGCAAGTTTCAAGCCTCTTCTGACATCCATTTTGGTCTTTTCTTTCTTTCCTGTCTTTTTAATGACCTCTTGCTTTCTTCATGAATGACGTCCTTGATGTCATTCCATAACTGGTCTGATCTTTGGTCATTAATGTTCAATGCTTCAAAACTATTCTTGAGATGGTCTCTAAATTCAGGTGGGATATACTCAAGGTCTTACTTTGGCTCTTGTGAACTTGTTCTAGTTTTCTTCAGCTTCAACTTCAACTTGCACATGAGCAATCAATGGTCTGTTCACAGTTGGCCCCTTTCCTTCTTCTGACTGATGATTTTGAGCTTTTCCACTATCTCTTTCCACAGATGTAAGTCGATTTGATTCCTGTGTATTCCATCTGGCAAGGTCCACATGCATAGTCACCATTTATGTTGTTGAAAAACGGCATTTGTAATGAAGAAGTCTTTGGTCTTGCAAAATTCTATCACTGGATCTCTGGCATCATTTCTATCACCAAGGCCATACTTTCCATCCTTCTTCTTCGTTTCCAACTTTTGTATTGCAATCACCAGTAATTACCAATGCATCTTGATTGGATGTTTAATCAATTTCAGACTGCAGAAGTTGGTAAAAATCTTCAATTTCTTCATCTTTGGCCTTAGTGGTTGATGGGTAAGTTTGAAAATTAGTCCTGTTAATTGGTCTTCTTTGTAGGCGTATGGATATTATCCTATCACTAAAAGTATAACCAGACACTATGAATGCCAGTAAATTTTCATTAGTCCTTAAACTAGCTAAGCCAGATTTGGCCCAACCTGCATGGACAGAAAGGACTGCTGTGACCACTAATTGACATAAACAGAGGACACAGCAACAGGAGGAATGAATCAGAAGGAAAATGATCACCTGGACCCTATTCCAAAGCAAGAGGTCTGACAAAAACCACATCATCTCCTGTTTCCTGGCAGCCTTCTAGAATTTTCCCTCCACAGTACGCCTGTGCAGCCACCACCTTGCTGCCCAAATCACATATAAGCCCTGCTTCCCTGTAGCTTGGTGAGCTGGATCTGAGGAACTTCCTCCCAGCTCCTTGCTCTGCACATTGCAATAAATTTACTTTCTCTTTCTCAAAGACCAGTGTCTAGGTAATTGGCAAGTCTGAGTGCACTGGACAAAGACCTACCTTTCCAGTTCAATAAAGACAGCATTATACTTCAGGATAGATCTTGAAATGTTCTTTTTGAGGTGAACTCCAGGCCAGTCCCCTTGAATTTGTCATTCTTGGCATAGTAGATCATATGGTTGTCTGATTCAAAATGGCCAATACCGGTTCATTTCAGGTCACCAATGTCCAGGATGTTGATGTTTATGTGGTCCATTTCATTTTTGACAATTTCCAGTTTTCTTAGATTCATACTTTGTACATTCTACATTCCGATTATTAATGGATATTTGCAGCTGTTACTTCCATTTTGAGTCGTGCCATATCAGCAAATGAATGTCCCAAAAACTTGATTCCCTCCTTGTCAATAAGATCAACTCTACTTTGAGGAGGCAGCTCTTCTCCATCCATCTTTAAGTACCTTCCAACCTGAGGGGCTCATCTTCGGGCACTTTATCAGACAACGTTCCATTGCTGTTCATAAGGTTTTCACTGGCTAATTCTTTTCAGAAGTAGACTGCCAGGTCCTTCTTCTGAGTCTGTCTTAGTCTGGAAGCTTAGCTGAAACCTGGATTATACCTCAACATAAAGAAAACCAGAATCTTCACAACTGGACCAGTAAACAACATGATTATAAATGGAGAAAATATTGAAGTTGTCAAGGATGTCTGTTTACTTGCATCCTCAATCAACACCAATGGAAGCAGCAGTCAAGAAATCAAAAGACGCATTGTAATGGGCAAATCTGCTACAAAAGACCTCTTTAAAATGTTGAAAACTAAAGATGTCATTTTGAGGACTAAGATGTTCCTTACCTAAGCCATGATATTTTAAATCACCTCATATGCATATGAAAACTAGACAATGAAAAAGGAAGACTGATGAGGAATTGATGCATTTGAATTACAGTATTGGTGAAGAATATTGAACTTACCATGGACTGCCAGAAGAATGAACAAATCTGTCCTGGAAAAAGTGCAGCCAGAATGTTCCTTAGAAGCAAGGATGGAGAGACTTTGTCTCAATTATTTTGAATATGTTATCAGGGAGATCAATCCCTGGAGAAGGATATCATGCTTGTTAAAGTAGAAGAGCCCTGACTCATAGTGACCCTATAGGACAGATTTAGAACTGCCCCATAGAGTTTCCAAGGAACTCCTGATGGATTCTAACTGCTGGCCTTTTGGTTAGCAGCTATAGTTCTTAATCACTAAGTCACCAGGATTTGGTCAGAAAAAAAAATAAAAAAGACCCTCAACATGATGGATTGACATATGGCTGCAACAATAGACTCAAACATACCTACTATTGTGAGGATGGCACAGAATTGGGCGACATTTCTTTCTGGTGTACATAGGGTCACTGTGAGTGGGAGCTGACTTGATGGCATCTAACATAAATAATAACATATATATATGATATATACCTTATTAAAAAATGAACACTAAAGTTAATTCTGTTTAAAATTCATTCATTTACACAATTGTGTTATGTGTTCTTGACATGATTTTCAATTTCATACTCTAGAATCTTTGGCCTTCTAAATTGATTTAAGATAATTTTGAAACAGGAATTAACCATCAGCTTCTACATTATATCTCCAGTATTTTAATGTCTTTCTGTTCTAACAAGATTTAGCTTATTCTACACATATTTTTGCTAAATGTCCTTACTTCTGAGAAACTAATTTTGCTTCTTGCCATTGGAAGATTTTCTATTCCAATCCTGTCACCAAATCAAATTCCTTTCATCTTTCCTGATAATAACTAAGCCGGATCATTATTTTATCTCATTCTGGGATGCTTGCCAGTTTCACCATTTGAAATATAATTCACATAATGGCTGGCTAACACTGGATATAGGTGAAATATTAATTTCTAGACCTTTCGTTTCTAGTCTTTTAAATATATCTAAAAATTATATTGGATAGTTCTATCCTGGTACTATCATATATACTTTAAGTGAGCCTCTGATAATTTTCAAATGTTTAAAAATTTTTAATGAAATACATTTTATACTTTTCTTTAAGTCTCTAGGCATAATCCTTGCTGTAATAACTTCCATAATACTAGGAATTTTTTTTAATTTTCTTGTTTTACAATGTATTCCTATATCATATTATATAACTTCTTTGTCTTATCAAATGCAAGTAAGAATAACGTATTTAAATACTCATATTTAACTGTCAATAAAGGTATAACATAGGAGAGTACTAAGACATTTTAAGAAAGCATTTATATGTATTTAGTCAAAAAGTTATTAAAATATATTCTTTATATTTAACACTTATTCATATACAGTGAAACCTGTGACATTAAAAATCAGTCACTCAAAACCTTACTCTCATACAGTACTTTCTTTGACTAATCCAAATGGTGTCCCGTTTAATTTTCCATTAATCTTTGGTTAAATATCATCACTGTTCCTTTTTAAGTATACATTCTAATGCACCTGATGTTTTCTTCCTGATCAAAATAACTGCCTTTCACTGATATAGCTGAGTGATATTGGGAAAAGCAATAAAATCCTTTATGCATAATAATACCTGGAAGTGAGCAACTTCTAAAACTTTAGAAAAGTGAAAACACTGGAATGATTATGGTGTGAGAAGAGAAAAATCATATGTTCCAAACCTGAGATTTCCTAAATGTGAGCACATAACTTCTCAATTTATTGTTTATGGAAAATATAATTTTTTATTATCTAAATACTGTGACCAGTCTGTTATAATTAATGGCTACAGTAAAATTATTAATGAAAGTACAATATATAGGCTACTTTTACTTTGCAAATTAATGAGCAAAAACTGAGACAGGAGTGAGAAATACAGATAGAACTGCAGAAAATGACACATGAAGGCACCTAAAGTAAAAAAAAGGAACTAAGAAGTGGAAAAAGGTAAATAAGGAGACAGAAAAAAAGTACAAGGCTAACTATATTCATACCATAGTTTGTTGTGGTCTGGCCACAGATGAGTCTTACCATTTCCATCAGTTCTAAATTATTTAGTCTTTACTGTTTAGAAAAAAAAAATCTGATACTCTTCACTGAAGTTACCAGTTAAAACAGATATACTACACAAATCTGTTTTTTTTTTTTTAATAATAATCACAGGCATTAATCAGTGACAGTGGCAGTAACTATAGATAAAATATGTGAAAAAGAACAAGCTAGCTATTTTCCCTATATTGTCTATACAAATATGTGGATTGAATGTGAAGCTGTAGGAAACTGTTAATTTTAGATAAGCTAACTTTACATGTGGAATAAAGATTAATTGTTGCAAATGCCTTCAAGTCAGTTTGAATTACAGCCACCCTATGTATAACAGAACAAAACATTGCCCAATCCTGACCCATCTTCACAATTATTTTGATGCTTGAGCCCATTGTTGCAGCCATTGTATCAATCAATCTCGTTGAGTGTCTTCCTCTTTTTCACTGTCCCTCTACTTTACCAAGCATGATGTTCTTCTCCAGGGACCTGTCTCTCCTGATAAAATGTCTAAAATTTGTGAGATGTACTTCTCCCAAGACAGATTTGTTCATTCTTCTGGCAATCCATGGTGTATTCAATATTCTTCGTCAACACCATGATTCAAATGCATGAATTCTTCTTTTGTCTTCCTCATTCACTGCCCAGCTTTCACATGCATATGAGGCTACAGAAAACATCATGGCTTTGATCTGGCACACTTTTGTCTTCAAAGTGACATCTTTGCTTTTTTAACACTTTAAAGAAGTCTTTTGCAGCAGATTTGCCAAATGCAATGAATCATTTGATTTCTTTTTTTTTTTAATTGTACTTCAGATGAAGGTTTACAGAACAAACTACATTCTCATTAAACAGTATACATATTATTTTATGACATAGATTAACAACCCATGACATGTCAAAACTCTCCCTTCTCAACCATGAGCTCTCTATTACCAGCTTTCCTGTCCCCTCCTGCCTTCTAGTTCTTGCCCCTGAGCTGGTGTGCCCCTTTAGTCTCGTTTTGTTTTATGGGCCTGTCTAATCTTTGGTTGAAGGCTGAACCTCAGGAGTGACTTCATTACTGAGCTAAAAGAGTGTCCGTGGGCCATACTCTCCAGGTTTCTCCGGTCTCTGTCAGGCCAGTAAGTCTGGGCTTTTTTTGTAAGTTAGAATTTTGTTCTACATTTTTCTCCAGCTCTGTCGGAGACCCTCTTTTGTGATCCCTGTCAAAGCAATCAGTGGTGGTAGCCAGGCACTACCTAGTTGTAATGGACTCAATCTAGTGGAGGCCATAGTAGTAGTGGCCTATTAGTCCTCTGGACTAATCTTTCCCTTGTGTCTTTAGTTTTCTTCATTCTCCCTTGTTCTCAAAGGGGTGAGACCAGTGGAATATCTTAGAGAACAGCTCGCAAGCTCTTAAGGCCCAGACACTACTCACCAAAGTAGAATGTCAAACATTTTCTTTATAAACTATGTTATGCCAATTGAGCTAGATGTTCCCTGAGACCATGGTCCCCACAGCCCTCAGCCAAGTAATTCGGTCTCTCAGGGAGTTTGGATTTGTCCATGGAGCTTCCATGACCTTACCATGAACAAGTTGTACTGGCTTCCCCAGTATTGTGTATTTTCTTACCCTTCACCAAAGTTACCACTTACTTATTGTCAATTGTTTTTCCACCTCCACCCTCCCCTCCCTCGCAACCATCAAAGATTGTTTCTTTTTGTGTGTAAACCTTTTCGTGAGTTTTTACAGTAGTGGTCTCATACAATATTTGCCCATTTGTGATTGACTTATTTCACTCAGCGTAATGCTCTCCAGCTTCATCCATGTTGTGAGATGCTTCGCAGAATCATCGTTGTTCTTTATTGTTGCATACTACTCCATTGTGTGTATGTATCATAGTTTGCTTATCCATTGTCCTTGGGCATCTATGTTGTTTCCATCTTTTTGCTATTGTGAACAACTGCAATGAACATGCTTGTGCGTATGTCTAGTCGAGTGATGGCTGTTATTGCTCTAGGACATATTCTTAGGAGTGGGATTGCTGGATCATATGGCATTTCTAGTTCTAGCTTTCTAAGGAAGTCTCATATCATTTTCCAAAATGGTTGTACCATTTTGGATTCCCACAAGCAGTGCATAAGCTTTCCAGTCTCCCCACAGCCTCTCCAACGTTTGTTATTTTTTGTTTTTTTGATTCATGCCAGTAATGCTGGATTGAGACCTTATCTCATTTTGGTTTTGATTTGCATTTCTCTAATGGCTAGTGATCACGAGCATTTCCTCATGTGTCTGTTAGCCACTTAAATATCTTCTTTGGTGAAGTGTCTTTTCCTTTGTCCATTTTTTAGTTGGATTATTTGTCTTCTTATTGTAGAGCTGTTGGATTTTCCTATAGACTTTTGAGATTAGATCTTTGTTGGATTTGTGATAGCCAAAAACTTTTTCCTAGTCTGTAGGTTCTCTTTTTTACTCTTTTGATGAAGTCATTTGATGAGTATAAGTGTTTAATTTTTAGAAGATCCCAGGTATCTAGCTTATCTTCTGAAGTTTTTGTTTTGTTAGTCATGGTTTATGTTCTGTTAATACCATGCATTAGGGTCTCTAACACTGATCCTGTTTTTTTTTCTATGACCTCTATATTTTTTGATTTTATATTTAGGTATTTGATCCATTTTGAATTAGTTTTTGTGTATGATATAAGGTATGGATCCTGTCTCATTTTTTTGCAGATGGATATCCAGTTTTTCCAACATCATTTGTTCTAGATTTGATGGACTTTGGGCCCTTACTGAAGATGAGGTGTCCATAGGTGGATGGATTTATATCTGGGTTTTCGATTCTGTTCGATTGGTCAATGTATCAGTTGTTGTACCAGTACTGGGCCATTTTGACTACTGTAGCAATATAGTAGGTTCTGAGGTCAGGTAGTTCGAGTCCTCCTACTTTCTTCTTCTTCTTCAATAGTTCTTTATTTCTCTGGGGCCTTGACCCTATCCATATAAAGTTATTGTTTTTTTTGTTTTTTTTTCCCATCTCTTTGAAGAATGCTGTTGCTATTTGGATTGGGATTGCAATTCAATTGATTGCATTTGTAGATTACTTTGGGTAGAACTGTCATTTTCACAATGTTGAGTCTACCTATCCATGGGCATGGTATATTTTTCCACTTATGTAGATCTGTTTTGGTTTCTGGCAGTAGTGTTTTGTAGTTTTCTTTGTATAGGACTTTTACATCTCTGGTTAGATTTATTCCTAAGTATTTCAGTTTTTTAGGTGCTATTATAAATGGTATTGTTTTTCTGATTTCCTTTTCATCATTCTCTTTATTGGTGTATAAGAATCAAACGGATTTTTGTATGTTTATCTTGTATCCTGCTATTCTGTTGAAACTTTCTAATAGTTCCAGTAGTTTTCTCTTGGAGTCTTTTGGGTTTTCTATATATAGTATATATCATCTGCAAATAGGGACAGTTTCATTTCTTCATTACCACTTTGGATGTCCTTTATTTTCTTTTCTTGTCTTACTGCTCTAGCTAGGACTTCCAGCACAATGTTAAACAGGAGTGATGATAAAGGACATGCTTGTCTTGTTCCTGTTCTCAGGGGGAATGTTTTCAGCCTCTCTCCATGAAGAATGAAGGTGGCCGTTGGCTTTGTATAGATGCCCTTTATTATGTTGAGGAATTTCTCTTCCTTGCCTATCTCATTGAGAGTTTTTATCAGGAGTGAGTGTCGGAGTTTGTTGAATGACTTTTCTGCATCTATTGAGATGATCATGTGATTCTTTTATTTTATTTAGGTGGTGGATTACATTTATTGATTTTCTAATCTTGAACCATCCTTGCATACCTGCTATGAATTCTACTTGGTTCTGGTGTATTATTTTTTTGATTTGATGGTGAATTCTATTGGTTAGAATTTTGTTGAGAATTTTTGCATCTATATTCATGAGAGATATTGGTCTGTAATTTTTTTTTTTCGTGATGTCTTTGCCTGGTTTTGGTATCAGGGTTATGCTGCCTTTATGGAAAGAATTCGGAGTATCCCTTCTTTTTCTATGTTCTGAAATAGTTTGAGTAGTACTGGTGTAAGCTTTTCTCTGAATGTTTGGTAGAATTCTCCAGTGAAGCTATCTGGGCCAGGGCTTTTTATTTGTTGGGAGGTTTTTTTTTTATTACCTTTTCAATCTCTTCTCTTGTTATGGGTCTGTTCAGAATTTCAACATCATTTTGTGATAGTTTGGATAGGTAGTGTGTTTCTAGAAATTTTTCCATTTCCTCTAGGTTTTCAAATTTGTTGGAGTATAGTTTTTCATAATACTCTGTTATGATTCCTTTTATTTCAGTTGGTTCTGTTGTAATGTCTCCCATTTCATTTCTTATTTGGGTTATTTGTGTCCCTTCCTGTTTTTCTTCTGGCAGTTTGGCCACTGGTTTGTCAATTTTGTTGATCCTTTCAAAGAACCAACTTTTGGTTTTGTTGATTCTTTCTATTGTTTTTCTCTTCTCCATTTATTTGTGCTCTGATATTTATTATTTTCTTTCTTCTGGTGCCTGTGGGCTTTTTTTGCTGTTCTCTTTCTGTTTGAGTTCTATATTTAATGTTTTGATTTTGTCCCTTTATTCTTTTTTGATGTGTGTATCTATTGTTATAAATTGACCTCTGAGCACTGCCTTTGCTGTGTCCCAAATGTTTTGGTATGTTGTATTTTCATTCTCATTTGAGTCTAGGAATTTTTTGATTCCATCTTTTATTTCTTCTATTTCCAGTGGTTTTTAAGCAAGGTATTATTTAGTTTCCATGTCATTGATTTTTATTCCTTGCTCTTCCTAGTGTTAATTTCTAGTTTGACAGTATTGTCATTAGAGAAGATACTTTGGATTATCTCAGTGTTTTGGATTTTGTTGAAGGTTGCTTTGTGGTCTAAGATGTGGTCTGTTCTGGAGAACCTTCCAAGTGGGTTGAAAAAGAATGTGTATTTTGTGGGTGTTGGGAAAGTGTTCTATCTGTCTTTGAGTTCAAGTTGGCTGATTGTGGCTTTTAGATCGTCTGTATCTTTGCTGATATTCTTTCTAGATGTTCTGTTCTTTACCAAGAGTGGTGTGTTGAAGTCACCTACTATTATTGTGGAACTGTCAATTTCTTTTTTCACTACTGTTAGAGTTTGTTTTATGTATTTTGGAGCCCTGTCACTGGGTACATAGATATTTATTATGGTTATGTCTTCATGAAGGATCATCCCTTTAATCATGGTATAGTGTCCTTCTTTTTCTTTTATGGTGGATTTTGATTTAAAGTCTATTTTATCTGAGATTAGTATTGCCTCTCCTGCTCTTTTCTGGTAGCTGTTTGCGTGATATGTTTTTTTCCATCCTTTGATTTTTAATAAATTTACATCTTTGTTTCTACGGTGTCTTTATAGATAGCACATTGATGGATCCTGTTTTTTTAATCCATTCTGTCACTTTCTGTCTCTTTATGGGTACATTTAGGCCATTTACATTCAGTGTAATTATTGATAGGTGTGAGTTCATTGCTATCATTTTGTAGTGCTTTTTTCTTTTTTGTGGTGCTGACAATTTCTTTGTTCCTCTTATTCTCTTGTGCTGAATTCCTTTTATTTGTGGATTTTTTTTTCACTTCTTTTGTTTTTGTAGATTTTGTTTTTACTGACACTTTATGTTTTTTTTTTATTTCCATGAGTAGGTTTGTTAACATTCTTTGTGGTTATCTTGAAATTTACCCTTATCTTCATAGGTTTGAACCATTCTATTGTTATTTGGTATCTTCTTGCCAGCCTCTGCATTGGAAAGTTATATACCTACACCGTCTATTCCCTCTTTTATTGTTCTGATGTTGTTGTCATTTGCAGATTAACCTATTTGGTTCACTGTTGTAAATCTTTTGGTTTTGAATAATCTTTGAGAGTTCATTTTCTAGGTTGCTATCTGGCTTGTGCTATCTCGCATCCTAGTTTCAGGCTGTCATCTGATGTTGTTTGCTCTCAAACTGAAGGATTCCCTTTAATAATTCTCATAAGTTTGGTTAGGTTTTTACATATTTCATTAATTTCTGTTTATCCAGACATTTTCTAATACTACCATCATATTTGAACAAGAGTTTTGCAACATATATTATTCTTGGTTGGCAATTTTTTTCTTTCCAGGTTTTATGTATATGATTCCATTGTCTTCTTGCTTGCATTGTTTCTGCCAAGTAATTAGAGCTTAGTCTTATTGCTTCCCTTCTGTATGTGACTTTTCCTTTTTCTTGAGCTGCTCTCAGTATTCTTTCTTTGTCTTTGGTTTTAGCAAGTGTGATTATGATATGCCTTGGTGATTGTTTTTGGGGGGTCTATCCTGTATGCTGTTCATTAAGCTTGTTGATTAGCTTTTCATCTTTCATGATATTAGAGAATTTTCTGTCAGAAATTCTTCAATGATCCTCTCTGTGTTTTCCATTTTATCCCCTGTTCTGGAACTCTGATTACACGCAAATGTTTGCTTTTGATTATATCTCACATAATTGTCAGAGTTTCTTCATTTTTTTTTCTGATACTTCCTCAAATGTAGTTGTATCCAAGTGTTTGTCTTCAGTTTAACTGATCTACTCTTCCATTGTTTTAAACCTTGCCCTCAGACCTTGTATGACACTGTCCATTGCTGAAATCTTGTTGTTTATCTTTTAGATTTCTAATTGTTTTTTTTGTATGATTTCTAGCTGCAAATTTACTTTGGAATTTTGTTCCTGTATTATTTTCCTGAATTATTCCATTGTTTTGTCTGTATTTTCCATGAATTTTTCTGCCTTTTCCATGAATTTGTGTATTTTTTCCTCATTTTTGTCTGCTTTTTGCTTCAACTCTTGGATAACTCTCAATAGTATATATTTAAATTCCCTATCAGGTAGTTCTAGTCCCTTTTCTTCTACTGGAAAGTCATCTGGTGTTTTATTTTGGATGCTTACTGGGGCTATCCTGTCCTTTTTTTTAATATGTTTTGATATTGTCAGCCGTCTTTAGGACACTCAGTAGTTATTTTCTTTGTTTATTGATTATAAATTTGTTTGTTTCATCCTGCTTTTTTGTTTTATTTGGTTATGTCTGAGCAGGTGGGCTGTGTGTTCTTAGTTGTTTGCTTATCTGTGGACATATTTTCACCTCCTTGTCCAATGGGCAGGGCCAGTTGTTCAGCTATTGTGCAGCAGGGCAGGTCCAGCTAAAGAGGAGGAGCTGGGATGGGTCGTTTGTGGCATGTACTGGGGCTGACAAGGTAAGCAAGTGGTCAGTGCAGGGCAAGTTCCTGTGCCTGAGCTGCTCGGGAATGCAATGTCCAGCACACGGTGCAGATAACAGGACAAAAAAGGATGTGTGGAGCTAGGTTGGATATGGGAAAGAATAGAAAGATGAGAGAGAAATAAGAGCCAAAAAAAAACAAAAGTGCTGAGGGAGACTTCCATTTGAGTAGGACACAAGAAACCAAGAAATGAAGAGAAATAAAAAGGAAAATAAATGAGAAAACAAACAAACAAAAAACCCAGGGATCCAACCAGCTTGGCAGCGGTGACCAGAGAAGCAGTTCCCCTGCAGAGCAGTGCTTCACAGCCTGTCAAGAAGAAGTAAAGATGGCACACAGAGTCAGGTGTTCCAGAGAAAGGAGGGGGAGGAGGTGAGAGGCAGGGAAGAAACCAAAGAGGCCAAAAAAAGCAACACTAGCAACAAAGAAATGACACTGAAGGAACCGGCCGGTGTGGGCGGGACAAATCTATGCAAAACAGAAGCGGTGCTTCCCATGCCATGGCCATGGCGCACTGGGAAATCATGTATCAGTCTGCTGGGCAGCAGTGAAAGCCTAGTGGGGGAGGTAGGGTGGGGGGTGAGAAAGTGTGTATTGCTGATTATTGGGCACTCTGTCTCCCACTGGGGGCTCCCTGAATCTGCTTTCCCATACTCTCTGTCTGCTGATCTCTGAGAGGAGTCCAAGATAGTAAATCCGTGCGGCATTAGCTGATAGGGCACCTCCGTTTGTAACTCTCCTCCCACTCTGTTCTCTGTCAGTTTCTTATTCCATTCAGTTCTTCGTTGAGTTCTTTATCTCATCATTTGACACTTAGGGTTCCAAGACTGACTTTTATCTCTTCATATAATCCAGTTTCTCTGATTATTTGCTCAGCATACAGATTGAATAAGTATGATTAAAGTATACAACCCTGACACACACTGTTCTTGACTTTAAACCACCCAGTATTCCCTTGTTCTGTTCCAACAACTGTCTCTTGATCTATGTACAGCTTTTTCATGAGCACAATTAAGTATTCTATAATTCCCATTCTTCTCAATGTTATCTATAATTGTTATGTTCCTCTAAGTGGAATGCCTTTACATAGTCATCAAAACAGGTAAATGTCTTTCTGGTATTCTCTGCTTTCACCCATAATCCATCTGACATCAGCAATGATAACCCTCATTCCATGTTGTATATCTGGCAGTTCCCATTTATGTACTGTTGCAACCATACTTGTGTGTGATATTAATGATATTGTTAGATAATTTCCACATTCTATTTGATGAACTTTCTTTGGAATGGGTAAAAATATGGATCTCTTACAGGCAGTTGGCCAGGTAGCTGTCTTCCAAATTTCTTGGTATACACGAGTGAGCATTTCCAGTGCTATATCTGTTTGTTGAAACATCTCGGTTGGTATTCTGTCAATTCCTGGAGCCTTTTTTTTCCACCAATGCCTTCAGGGAAGCTTGGACTTCTTCCTTCGGTACTATCAGTTCTTGATCATATGCTGCCTCCTGAAATGGTTGAACTTGGATCCATTATTTTTGGTATGGTGACTCTGTAATCCTTCCAACTTCTTTAGATGACTCCTGCATCTTTTAATATTTCCCTGTAGACTCCTTCAATATTGCAACTCAAAGTTTGAATATTTTCTTCAGTTCTTTCAGCTTTACAAATGCTTAGCATTTTCTTCACTTTTGGTTTTCTAAATCCAAGTCTTTGCACATTTCATTATAACACTTTACTTTGTCTTCTCCAGCTGCCTTTGAAATCTTCTATCCAGATCTTTTCATTTCCTCCTTTTGCTTTAGCTACTCTATATTGAAGAGCAAGTTACAGAATCTCTTCTTACATCCATTTTGTCCTTTTCTTTCTTTCTCATCTTTCTAATAACCTCTTGCTTTCTTCAAGTATGATGTCCTAGATGTCATTTCACAGCTCTTCTGGTCTTAGTTCATTAGTGTTCCACATGTCAAATTTATTCATGAGATGGCCTCTAAATTCAGGCGGGATATACTTGTTTTAATTTTCTACAGATTCAACTTGAACTTTCAAATGAACAATTGATGGTCTGTTCCACAGTCAGCCCCTCGCCTTGTTCTGACTGATGATATTGAACTTTTTCTTCATCTCTTTCCACTGATGTTGTCAATTTGATTCCTATGTATTCCATCTGGCCAGGTCCACGTGTAGAGTTGCCGTTTACGTTGTTGAAAAAAGATATTTGCAGTGATGATATCTTTGGTCTTTTAAACTTCTTTCATGAGATCTCTGATGTTATTTTTGTCACCACGGTCACATTTTCCAACTAACAATCCTTCTTTGTTTCCAGCTTTCACATTCCAATCACCAGTGATTATCAATGCATGTCAATTGCATATTTGATAAATTTCAGACTGCAAAACTTAGTAAAAATCTTCAAATTCTTCATCTTTAACCTCAGTGGTTGGTGGGTAAATTTGCATAATAGTATTGTTAACTGGTATTTGTATGTGTATGAATATTATCCTATCACTGACAGCATTGTACTTCAGGGTAGATCTTGAAATGTTCTTTTTGACAATGACTGCCATGCCATACATCTTCAATTTGTCATTCCTGGCATGATAGACCATAGGAGTGCCCAATTCAGAATGGCCAATATCAGTCCATTTCAGTTCACCAGTGCCAGGGTAGTGATCTTATGCATTCAGTTTCATTTTTGACGATTTCCAATTTTCCTAGAGTCATACTTAGTACATTCCACATTCTGATTATTAATGGGTGGTTGCATTTGTTTCTTCTCATTTTGAGTCCTGCCACATCAGCAAATGAAGGTCCCAAAAACTTGACTCTATCTACAGCATTAAGGTTGACTCTACTTTGAGGTGGCCGCTCTTCCACAGTTGTATTTTGAGTGCCTTCCAACCTGAGGGGCTCATCTTCCAGCACTGTATCAGAAAATATTCTGCTGCTATTCATAAGGTTTTCACTGGTCAGTATTTTTCAGAAGTAGACTGCCAGGCCCTTCTTCCTAGTCTGTCTTAGTCTGGAAGCTCAACTGAAACCTGTCCACCAAGGGTGACCCTGCTTGAAATACCAGTGGCAAAGCTTCCAGTATCATAGCAACATGCAAGCCACTAGGGTACAATAAACTGACAGACACATGGTGAAAGAGTAAGTAGACTATTATTTTATTGTTTCATCTACTCATACATTCAACAAAAAAGTTATCGGCCATCTATTCTTTGTTGGAAAATAAATAAGTAAACCCATAACTATATGAAATGACTGTAGATTGTGATAAGCGATACAAAAGTAATGTCGTGTGTGTGTATATGTGTCTCTGAGTGTGTGTAAGAGAGAGAAAGAAAAATAAAGAGAATGACTGAGTAAGAGGGATATTATTATAAGTAAAAACTATACGAAACTTCTCTGAAGAAATGGTATCTGAGCTAAGATCTAAGTGATTTGAAGGGGCCAGCTGTATGGGCAGCATTTCAGAAAGAGAAAATTGCAAGGTCAAAGACCCTAATGGAGAAAAGAGGTTGGTGTATTCAAGAAACAAAGACCATATGTCTGTTTGAATTGCTGCTTTCAGTTCCCTTAGGTGTATACCTACCAGTAGAATTGCTGGGTTGTACAGTAGTGCTGGAGCCCTGGTGGTACAGTTGTTAAAAGCTATGGCTGCAAACAAAAAGGTCGGCAGTTTGAGTCTACTAGCTGTTCTGTGGAAACCCTATGGGGCAGTTCTACCCTGTCCTAAAAGGTGGCTGAGTCAGAATCGGCTGTTCGGCAAGGAGTTTGGTTTTTTATGGTAGTTCTATTTTTAGCTTTTTGAAGAATCAACACGTTGTTTTCCACAATGACTGTAACATTCTTCATTCCCACTGACAATGGACAAGGGTTTCCATTTCCCCACATCCTCACAAACATTTGTTATTTTCTATTTTATTTTATGTTTTTTAATCTTAGCCTTCCTAAAACCAAAAAAGCCAATCCCGTTGCCACTGAGTCAATTCCAACTCATAGTGACGTTGTAGGAGTAGAACTGCTCCATAGTATTTCCAAGGCCATAAATCTTTAATGAAGCAGACTGCCATGTCTTTGTCCTGTAGAGAAACCGGTGGGTTCATTCTAAACAGTGTCCATTTCAATAAAGGCACTTATAGTAATATTATAGCTAGTTCTAAATCATTAATTCTTCACAGGAATATGTATTCATATATTTTTATATAATATTTTTCATTTCATTTAGTTTTCATTTCATAAGGCCTTCACAAATGTATATTTTTTGTTTTATTTATATAAAATCTTTGGAAAACCCTTTCTTAAAGGGAACAATAAAATAGTAACTTACAGACTTTTTAATTCATTTTTTTAGTTTCTTCTTTGTTAATTTTAACTTTGTTCAATTTAAATATTCTGCTCACACTGGGAATAAAATTAATTTCTCAAGATTCATCCATGAATTTTAAAAATAAAAGCAGTTAGCTGTATCTTATATGAATTAATTTCTGGTTATTTTAACACAGTTATATGGAGGTTACTTAATATGACGACATAGAGCAGCTTCAACACATATAATGGTTAAATTTGTGTGTCAATTTGGCTAGGATATAGTGCCCAGTTTTGTGGTCAAACACTAGTTTAGATGTCGCAATGAAGGTATTTAACTTGTAAGTAATATTTAAATCAGTTGACCTTAAACAAAATTCATTACCCTCTGTAATGTGGGTGGAACTCACCCAATCTGTTTAATTCCTTAAGAGCTAAAGTGGAAGTTTCTTCATCAAGACTGTAAATAGACACTCTGCTACAATTTCCACTCCATTGTCTGGCCTACAAGATTCTGACACAAGACTGCAAGAATTTCCAGCCTACTTCCTAATCTATTGTTGGAGATGCTGGTTCCCACAATAGGGTAAGTTAATTCTTTAAAATTTCTCTATCTCTCTCTCTCTTTCTGTGTATATAAAACCAGAGAAACCAGAGATTATTGGGTCTGTTTCTTTGCAGAACATTAAGCAAGCATGCTTTCTTAATATTTAAGCATATAAATATATATTCTATTATGTATAAATTCTATGTAATATTTTGTTAGACATGTATATTCTGATGTATTTTTAAAGTCACTGAGCATATAATGATGCATTAACAAAATACGTAAAATAAATAATTCTGTATATGGGAGTTTTGTCATTTTTTTTCTGGAGCCTGTGTTTATGGGACATAAATTCAATTTTCCTTTTTAAACAAGGGGAGAATCTCACTATATATTTTATATGTTGGGAGAAAAGTCAAACTGGCTTATTTTTTCAGTTGTGATTGCCTTCACTTTTTTCAAAGATACAATAGAAAAAGGCAGGCAAATATATTCAATCGTGTATGCAAGCAGAGAAAAATTTTCCAAAACCAAATGTATCTGTATACTTTAGGCAAGCTTTATGCCATGGAACTTGTAAAATTGATGTTGTAATGCTCCTTCTTATATGTTGTCTTCGGGCTACAACTATTGTTTTTGTTGTCAGGTGCCATCCAGTAGATTCCGGCTCATAGTGACCCTATGTACAACAGAATGAAACACTGCCCCGTACTGCATTATTCTCACAATCATTGTTATGTTTGAGCCCCTTGTTGCAGCCACTGTGTTAATCCACCTCGTTGAAGGTTTCCTCTTTTTCACCGACCTTCTACTTTACCAAGCATGATGTCCTTCTGCAGGGACTGATCCTTCCTGATAAGATGTCAAAGTATGTGAGACCTAGTCTTGCCATCCTTGCCTCTAAAGAGCATTCTGGTTGTACTTTTTCCAAAACAGATTTGTTGGTTCTTTTGGCAGTCCATGGTACGTCTAATATCCTTCACCAACACCACGATTCAAACGCATCAATTCTGATTTGGACATCCTTATTCATCATCCAGATTTCACATGCATATGAGGCATTTTTTTTTTAAACACCATGGCTTGGGTCATGCAGACCTTAGTCTTCAAGGTGAAGTGTTTACGTTTCAACACTTTGAAGAGGTCTTTTGTAGCAGATTTGCCCATTACAATGCGTCTTTTGATTTCTTGACTGCTGCTTCCATGGGTGTTGATTGTGGATCCAAGTAAATGAAATCTGTGAAAACATCAATCTTTTCTCCAATTATCATGATGTTGCTTATGAGTCCAGTTGTGAGGATTTTTGTTTTCTTTATGTTGAGGTGTAATCCATACTGAAAGCTGTGGTTTTTGATCTTCATCAGTAAGTGCTTCAAGTCCTCTTCACTTTCAGCAAGCAAAGTTGTGTCATCTGCACAAAGTTGTTAATGCATCTTCCTCCAATCTTGATGCCCCGTTCTTCTTCATATAGTCCAAGTTCTCTGATTATTTGCTCAGCATACAGATTGAATAAATATGGCAAAAGGATACAGCCCTGACACACACTTATCCTGACTTTAAACCAGGCAGTATGCCCTTGTTCTGTTTGAAAGATTGCCTCTTGATCTATATACAGTTTCCTCACAAGCGCAATTAAGTGTTCTGGAATTCTCATTCTTTCCAATGTTATCCATAATTTGTTATGATCCACACAGTTGAATGTCTTTGCATAGTCAATAAAACATAGGTAAACATCTTTCTGGTATTCTCTGCTTTCAGCCAGGATCCAACTGACTTCAGCAATGATAAGCGTGTTTCCATGTCCTCTTCTGAATCCAGCTTGAATTTCCAGCAGTTCCCTGCAGATATACTGCTGCAGCCAATTTTTAATGATCTTCAGCAAAATGTTACTTGTGTGGGATATTCATGATATTGTTTGATAATTTCTGCATTCAGTTGGATCACCTTTCTTGGGAATAGGCATAAATATGGATCTCTTACATTTGGTTGTCCAGGTAGCTGTCTTCAAAATTTCTTGAAATAGACAAGTGAGCACTTTTAGCGCTGGATCCATACGTGGAAACATCTTGATTGATATTCCTTCAATTCCTGGAGCCTTGTTTTCACCAATGCCTTCAAGCAGCTTGGATATCTTCCTTCACTACCATCAATTCTTGCTCATCAGCTGCCTCCTAAATGGTTAAACATAGACAAATTCTTTTTGGTACAGTGACTCTGTGTATTCCTTTCAACTTCTTTTGATGCTTCCTGTGTAGTTCAGTATTTTGCCCATAGATTCCTTCAATATTGCCACTCAAAGCTTGAATTTTATCTTCAGTTCTTTCAGCTTGCAAAACTCCATGAATGTTCTTTCCTTGTGTTTTTCTAACGCCAGGTCTGTGCACATTTCATTATAATACTTCACTTTGTCTTCTCAAACCTCCTTTTGATATCTTCTGTTCAGCTCTTTTACTTCATCATTTCTGTCTCTTGCTTTAGCTACTTGACGTTCAAGAGCAAGTTTCAGAGTCTCTTCTGACTTCCATTTTAGTCTTTTCTTTCTTTCCTGTCCTTTTAATTGATTTTGCTTTCTCCATGTATGACGTCCTTGATGGCATTGCAGAGCTCATTTGACCTTTGGTTATTAAGTATTCAGTGCATTAAATCTACTCTTGAGATGGTTTCTAAATTCAGATGGATATACTCAAGAACACACTTTGACTCTCGTGGACTTATTTTAACTTTCTTCAGTTTCAACTTAAGCTTGCATGTGACCAATTGATAGTCTGTTCTGCAGTCAGCCCCTGGCCTTGTCCTGGCTGATGATATTGAGCTTCTCCTTCCTCTCTTTTCACAGATGTAGTCAATTTGATTTCTGTGTATTCTTTCTGTCGAGGCCGGCAGGTACAGTCACCATTTACGTTGTTGAAAGAAGGTATTTGCAATGAAGAATTCTTTGAGCCTGCAAAATTCCGTCATGCTATTTTCAGCATGTTTCTATCACCAAGGCTGTACTTTCCAGCTACTGATCCTTCTTCCTTGTTTCCAACTTTCCCATTCCAATCACCAGTAATTATCAAGGCATCTTGGTTGCATGTTTGATACATTTCAGACTGCACAAGTTGGTAAAAATCTTCAATTTCTTCATTTTTGTCATTAACGATTGGTGTTTAAGTTTGAATAATAGTCGTACTAACTGCTCTTCTTTCTAATTGTATGGATATCATCCTTTTCCAGACAGTGTTGTATTTCAGGAATGATCTTGAAACCTTCTTTTTGACTATGCATATGATTCCAATTTTTCATTCCCAGTATATTCCATATGATTGTCCTGTTCAAAATGCCCAATACCAGTCCATTTCAGCTCAATGATGCCTAGGATATTGATCTTTATGAACTCCATTTCATTTTGACAAATTACAATTTCCTAGTTTCATACTGTGTACATTCTATGTTTTGATTATTAGTGGATGTTTGCACCTCTTTGTCCACCTCAGGAAACAAATGTTCCCAAAGCTTTACTCCATCTACATCATTATTTTGACTCTACTTTGAGGAGGCAGCAGTTCACCAGCTGTATTTTTAGTGTCTTCTTACCTGAGAGGCTCATACTTTTGGCACTATATTAGACTATGTTCTACTGCTATTCATAAGGGTTTCACTGGCCAATTTTTTCAGAAGAAGACAACGAGGTCCTTCATCCTAGTCTGTCTTAGTCTGGAAGCTCTAGTGAAACCTGTCCACCATGGGTGACCCTGCTGGTAATTGAAATACTGGTGGCAAAACTTCCAGCATCACAGCAACACAGAAGCCACCACAGTATGACAAACTGACAGAAGAGTGGTGGAAAATAAAATAACTATAACTATAAATGTCCAATATATAAGAGTGAATACCAAATATGTTGTCGTTTTTGTCATTCAATATACCATTTACCCATATTTTCTTGATTATCCAATAATAATAATTATACTTTTACAGTATATTATACATTTGCATTGGCACTGAAGAAATTAAAGAAAATCTTCCAGAACAACCTAACTGTCAGTAATTTGTTGATGGGAAAATTCTCATCAAGTTTCCTCTTTCTGCTTCTTTGGTGTTGAATACTCTGTTGTAAAAAGAAGGTATTATCTAAACTAAAAAAAAAAAATCAGGTATTTTGGCTGATTCATACTATCTTCTGTGTATGTGTGTGTATCGATCTCTCTGTCCACCTATTTTTCCCCCTCTCTGGCAGCATCTTGTATCAGAAAATCTATAATATTACAAAATGTACATTAATTAATTAGATCATATAAATAAGTTCTTAAGTTATTACAATAACACATACTATTCGGGTATTTATCTTCTGTTTGTTTTGATGACTGAAGCACCTCAAATTTTTTTCCTGGTGACCTATCACATTCCTTCATCTGAAAATAGTTTCTTTATTATGTAATTAAGTAATTCATGTACACACATCAAGAAACACACACATAGCACACTCATTGCTAGGACTTAAATTGGCAAGAAAATAATGATTTTACTGTTATATTTATAGTACCTCTTTTTTTACCTTATATACCAGAAATTTTCCCAATGCTTCTGGATGAACAGAATCATCATCACATGGGAATTGTGGCGAAATGAGTTCCTTTATGTGGCCTTTTTCCTTGGTCCTTTAGAAAAATAGCTTTAGAGATTTTTCTTCCAAGGTGTGAGGAGTTACCTATGGCCTAGTTTTCTAGAGGGCTTGTTACTTTCGGCCAAGTTCATTGACAATTACCAGGTAAGCTGTAAACAACTTTGTCTGACACATTTTGTTTGGCCCTGGGGTGTAGCCTGTCCTGTGATTTGTGTGCACCTTGCAGGGATTGGTCAATAGGCTATGCAAATGAGGTCAGTTGTAGCTTACTATGCAAATGAAGTGTTTATGGCCTACTGAGAGTGGATTGGTCAGTTTGTGGCCCCACTGAGAGAGGTCATGCCTTGAAATTGACAAGAAGTATGCATATTTAAGTAGCCAGCCCCTCAAAGTTTTCTTAGAGACAGAGAGAAACAGCAGGAAGAGGCAGAAGAATGAAAGAAGCAGAGAGAGAGACAGAAGACAAGAAAGCTCCTAAAGGAGCTGTAAGATGGTTAAGGGTTGTAATACTGAAGATGGTGAGAGGCCCGAAAGAGGCCCAGCAGCAGAGATGGCGGTGACAGTCCCAGAAGCAGCCCAGTGGCAGAGCTTGCAATGACAGTTGGCAGGGCCAAGAGGAGCCTGTCTTGAAGAGGTGAGCCAAGAGGAGCCTTCCTCAGGGGGACAAGAGGAGTCTGTCCTCAGGCAGCTGAGAGGAGCTTGTCCTCAGGAGACTGAGAAGAGCCTGTCTTCAGGGAGCTGAGAGGAGGCCTGCATGTTCAAGAGGAGCTGAGAGAGCTGTTCTGCACTGAAGAAGGTAGACTTTGGCTGCATGCTTCCTGATCCTGATCCTGAATTGTAGCCTGTTGATCCTGATCCCTAGTTGTGCCCTGTTCCTGAATAAACAGCTGAACTGTAAGAATGGTCTGTGAGTTCTGTGTGGCCATTAGAAGGTATTATCAAGCCTAGAATGGAAGTAAATAGTGCTGTGGGAGGGATGGCTGGTGTCAAAATTGGTAAAAATTTTAGAAGGTGGAGGTATGTCATGGGAATCAGCTTTGGGCTGAGCCTGCTCATTATCCCCCCTGAAGTCAGACAGGCTCTGACATTACTACTATTACTCTTTCTCTCACCATTTCACAGGAAGTTGTTACAAATGCTAATTCTCAGGCCTCTTCTACGAATACCTGAAAAATAAATGGGGCAGGACACAGTAGTCTCTTTCAACAGGTTCCCAGATGAATGTTATTATGCATGCTAAAGATAGAGAGCCATTGTATTTGACATATTTTAACTTCTTTAGAGTGTTTCTCTTGAAAGGTAAATGAGGTACAAATTCATTGTTGTGATAATATACATTACTTCAAATATTATGAGATGATTTGACAATGAAAAGTAGTACTCTAAACTGTAAATAGAATATGCCTAGTATGAGAGAAAAAAGAGTATTTGCTTATTTTTCACAAAAAAATTATCCAAAGTTAAGTGATACAGAAGACTAATAGTAAGTTTACTGGAATTCTGGAATGAAATAAACATCTCAATGAAATGAAGAAGAAAGAATTAAAAATCTACAAGTGATAAGCTAACTTTTTGAATTTTTGAAGTTTTTTGTAGACTTTACATGGAAAGTGTGTTGTGGTAAATTGTTTGCCAAGATGGCCACTTATTTCTTCCTTCTGCTCCTGTCCACATACCTCTTTGTAATGTGACTGAACAGGTCATTCCATCAAGAGGAGAACTCTATTTATTCACTCTTTGAGTCAGAATTTGTGGCTTGCTTTGGGCAGAGAAAATGTACAAGTAATTTTGTATAAGTTTCACAGCCCAGATTTTAAGAGACTTTGGAGTGCATTTCTGATACTACCATAGAAAAAAGCCAGTATAGCTTACTTGGATCAACAATCTATTTCCATGAAAACAGCAGTCAAGAAAGTAAACAATATATTGCATCCAGCAAACCTGTTGCAAAAGATCACTTTAAAGTTTCAGAAAGCAAAGGTTACACTGATGACTAAGGTGCCCCTGATCCAAGTCATTGTCTTTTAAATCACCTCAGATGCATGGGAAAGCTGCACAATGCAAAAGGAAGACCAAAGAAGAATTGATGCAATCAAACTGTGGTGATAATGAAGAATATTTAATATACCATGGACTGCAAGAAGAATGAACAAACTAGTCTTAGAAGAAATACAACCAAAATGCTCCTTAGAAGCAAGAATGGCAAGACTTTGGCATTTTTAACTTTTTTTTTTTTTAATTGTACTTCAGGTGAAGGCTCACAGAACAAATAGTTTCTCATGAAACAGTAGTACACATATTGTTTTATGACATTGGTTAACAACCCCACAACATGTCAACCCTCTAACTTTTCAACCTTTTATTTTGGTGAAAGTACACATAGCCAAAGATACACCATTTCAGAAATTTCTACATGCACAGTTCAGTGACATTGACTATGCTCGTCCAATTGTGCTGTTATTCTCACTTAAGATGAAGGCTTACAGAACAAAATAGTTTCTTATTTAACAGTTACTACAAATGTTGCCCTATGACAATGGTTAAC
>NW_004444071.1:107587-109481 GCF_000243295.1 Trichechus manatus latirostris | reverse complement strand
TTTGGATTTCTAATTGTTGTCTTTGTATAATTTCTAGTTGTGAATTTATTTTGGCATTTTGTTCCTGCATTATTTTCCTGAATTCTTCCAATATTTTGTCTGTAATTTCCATGAATTTGTCTATTTTTTCCTCATGTTTGTCAGCTTTTTGCCTCAGCGTTTGGAGAATTCTGAGTATTAGAGATTTGAATTCCCTTTCAGGTAATTCTACTGCATTTTCTTCCACAGGAGAGTCACCTGGTTTTTTATTTTGATGCCCACTGGAACCATCCTATCCTGTTTGTAAATGTTTTGGTATTGTCTGCTGTCTTTGGGGCATTCAGTAGTTATTTTTCTCATTTATTGATTAAAGATTTGTTTGTTTCATCCTTTTTTTTTTTTTTAATTTGACTATGTCTGAACAGGCGGACTGTGTGTTCTTTGTTGTTTGCTCGTTTGTGGGCACAATACTTTTCCCTTCTTCTCCAGTTGGCAGGGTCAGTCACTCAGATATGGTACAGCAGAGCACGTCTAGCTGAAGAGGAGTTACTGGGATGGGTTGTTTGTGGCACTTACTACAGCCACCATGGTGGGTCAGTAATCAGTGCAGGGCAGATTCTAGTAGGCCGTGCCTGTGCTGCTTGGTGGTGTGATGTCAAGCGCACAGTGCAGGTAGACAGGATGCAGCATGGAGATTTTTATGTGTGGAGCTAAGACGGATATGGGAGAGAGGAGAGAGGAACAGGAGCCAAAAACATACAAACAAAAAAGAATGCTAGGGGAGCTTGCCATTGGCGTGGGGAAATGAGAGCCTATGAAATGGAGAAAAACAGAAAGAGGAAGAGGAAGAAAAGAAAAGAATGAACAAATAAAAATCAGAAAGGTTAAAGAACTGCAAAGTTCCCAGGGATCCCACCAGTGCAGCTATGAGGTCTGGGGAAATCGCTCTCAGGTGTTGCAGTACAGCCTCGCTCTAAGGCATAGTGGTATACAATGCCAGGTATTCAGGGAACATAAAGAGAAGGAAGATATAGGGAGATGAGGAACTGAGCAATTAAAAAACACAAAAAGGGAAAAAGAAGGAGAAGAAAACAAAACAAATTAAAAAAAAAGAAGAAGAAAGCCCCCCTAAAATACAGGAAAAAAAAAAAAAAAACACCAATGAGAAAAGAAATTCCCTCAGGGATCCCTCTGCATGTCTGTGCAAGCCGAGGGGGAAGTCTCTTTGCCATGCAGCACTGCCTGGCCAGAAAGGGCTCCCAACTCAAGAAAAGGAAAAGAAAACAAACAAACTATTCAAAACAAACAAAGAAACAAAAGCCCCGGGATCCCACCAGCACAGCAGCCCAGACCGGGAAGCAGCTCAACACTCAAACAGAGCTCCAAAGCCCCTCAGGAAGAAGCAAAGATGGCGCACGGAGCCAGGTATTTGAGCTAAAGGAGGGGGAGTTGGTGAGAGGTAAAGAAGAAATCAAAAGAAGCAGGAAAAAAAGCAACACTAGCAGCCAACAAATGGCACTCAGAGAGCCAGCTAGTGCGGGCTGTTGTTTCTTGGACAAGAGACTGTGTCCGCAGGAAGCAGAGAGGCTGAATGTGGGTGAAGAAGGGTAGGGAGTGGGAAAGCATATATCATGAATTACTAGAGCTCTGCAACCCCTCAAGAAGAAGCAAAGGTGGTGCATGGAGCCAGGTATTTGAACAAAAGGAGGGGGTGTTGGTGAGTGGTAAGGAAGTAATCAAAAGAAGCAGAAAAAAAAGCAACACCAGCAGCCAATAAATGTCACTCAGAGAGCCAGGTAGTGTGGGCTGGTGTTTCTCGGACAAGAGACTGTGTCTGCAGGAAGCAGAGGGGGCCGAGTGTGGGTGAAGAAGGGTAGGGAGTGGGAAAGCGTATATCACTAATTACTGGAGCTCT
>NW_004444071.1:89113-107156 GCF_000243295.1 Trichechus manatus latirostris | reverse complement strand
GGCTGAGTTCTTTATCTCTTCATTTGATGTTTTAGGGTTTCAAGATTGTTGTATTCTCTGTTCAGCTTAGTTTTTCGGTTCTTTGTTGTGGAGGGACGGCGTGGTGCTTCTGCTTAGAGCGCCATTTTGCTGGAACTCTCCTGGCATTTTTTTACTTTTGACACATCATCAGGGAAGACCAATTGCTAGAAAAGGACATCATGGTTGGTAAAGTAAAGGCTTAGAGAAAATGAGGGAAACTCTCAGTAAGGTGGATTGTCACAATAGCTGCAACAATGGGCTCAAACATGGCAATGAGTCTGAAGATGGTTCAGGACCGAACAACATTTTGTTCTGTTATACTACAGTTGCTGTGAATCGGAGCCAATTTGTTGATACCTAAAAACAACAACAAACCTTACTGAATGAGATGTTAAGTGGTAAATACCTGTGGCATCCCAGCTGGTGGCCAGCACTAACTGCCAGAACTGTGAGACCCTCTTACATCTTTTAGCAAAGACAACCCTCTGGTGAATGGAATCATTTGAGCTAGCAAACTAAAACTAGCAAAAGAACTGTCATGCCAACCAATAAAATTTTCAGAAATAAATTGTTGTGGTTTTAAACCATTTTTATTTGGAATAGTTTGTTATTCACAGTACATGTCTGATACAATTATGAAAAGAAATTTATCTACAGGTTTGTGTTTCTCTCCCAGATAGTTAGAAATATGATAGTGTAATTATAAAGCAGAATTCAATTTTAAAGCACATAGGAATTCAATCCATCCAATTTATAAATATTAAGTATCTTTTAAACAAGTGGGAAATGCTTCATACTAATGAGGATTTAAAAAAATAAAATAAAACACAGTACTGAGAGAAAAACCGTAAATCAGTGAAGACTGTCAACAGGCTTTTCTGGACCATTATTTTTGCTACTTTCTCTTGGTTTCTAAAAACTATAAATATGGACATTTTGGATAGTGATACTTCTTCATTTTTTTCAATTAAGCCATGATAAAGACACTATATATATATATATATATATGCAAACTGGCCATGGACAACTTTTAAATGGGACCTAGGGTAAATAAATGGAAAGAAATATTCAAAGCCCCTAAATTATCAGATCAATTCCTTTTGATCTAAATAAAACAAACAAAAAAACCTAGAGCCCAAATATATTAATTTCTTCAAATTAAAGTTAATTAAATTAACAGAATTAACATATTTCAGCTTAAATTGTTATAACTACATTCTTTTGTGGTTAATTGTGATGTTATTTATGTTTTTTGTTTCACCTTGATGATCTTAAAGACATTATTCAGAATCATTCGTTAATATGTTCAATTTTAAGTTTCACTCTGTAGAAAATGTATGCAGAGCATTTCAACTAAGGCTAAAACTAATCAAAGTAAATACAAAATGCACAGCCTTGAATGTAGTAAATGGATAGTAAATGTTCCTCCTTATGACACCATCTGTATTACCAATGTACTGCTGAAAAGACATAGAAAGGTTAATTTTGGCATTTGTATATTCATTCTGTATCAGATGTTATTTTTAAAGTAGGTGTCTATTATAATTATCATTTATGTTATCTATATTCTGTTGTCAGGATAATTATATTAATATTTATGCTGTACACATTTTAATAAATAATTATTTTCAAAAGAGGGATAAACTGAATCCATGAATCATGGAATATACTTGTAACGATTTATAAGATTCTATACAATGGAAGCTGTGGAGTGTAATTGTGTAAATCATTATTGCTGTAGGGGTAGATTGTGTGGGTTTATGTTATCTGCTGTAGTAGGTGATAAGAGTATCCCAAGAGTTTTTATCAGAGGCATTTGGGAGTTTGCAACATTAACCGTGATTCATCACACTGACTATGCATCCATCTCTCATTGGTGGATCAAGTATTTTCATTTAAATAGAGAATGCCAATTAGCAAATTTACAATTTAATATATAACTATCACAAGGCATTCTGCTTTATGGAGGCTTACACAGAAAACTGAAACTGTGAGTCACTATCATAATTGGAGAAATAAGATAAATTAATACATAATATGATTTGTAGATATCAATCTATATCATCTATATACACAGTTATACCAGACCTTGCTTATCCATGATGACACTTTTTATCATCGATTCCAGCAATTGCCTCAGTCTCCTTTTCAAGAGAAATCATCAAATCAGGCACTGATATCACTCAAAATTGGGGGAAAAATGTACAATTGATTCATTAATCCAGATCTACGCTATAGAGATAGTCCTACCAATGTCAATTGTAGGTTCTCATTCCTTAAATTCATATCTTTGAACTCTTCTTTGAAAAAATGTTAGTCTTTTAAATATGCAATAATGCTGAAAAATATTTTGTCCTTAAGGAAAATGCTTGGGTATTCCCAAATTCAGCTTCTGTGTCTTTCCTTTAGTCCTAAATTCTTTGTCAATCTCCCTTTTTTTATTTCATAAAGACGTATTCATTGTTTGTATATCTATAAAACTTGTTAAGTTATAGTCAAATGTTACACATCTATGACCTGTTCTGTTTCTTTCAGGTGCTTCTGCTTATTTCTGCTATGATTCATCAAATATTAATCTGAAGATCACCAAGTTTGAAATCATGATGATACAAATTTATGAATTCTTAATTTTCCTCATTCCAAGTTCCCAGAGCAAAATTTAAGGAAATTCAGACTGGAAGCCCCATAATTGAGGATTATTTATTAATGATCTGCAAAAAAAAAAAAAAAAGACATTTTATCAGATATAAAATTACGTATATAAATAGTTGAGCTGGATAATGACATATCTAAATTAAAAAAAAATGTATTCTTTTGCTAGTTGTAAACACCAAATATGATGTTTGTTGAATAAAATTTTAAAATCTTCTGTAAATGTATTTCTAACAGATGGTACAACCGCTATGGAAAATGGTATGGCACTTCCTCAAAAACTAGAAATAAAGCTAACGTGTAATCAAGCAAACCCATTCCTAGGTATATATCCTAGAGGCCTAGGAGTAATGACATGAACAGACATATGCCCACCTGTGTTCTTTGCAGCTTTATTCACAATAGCAAAAAAATGTAAACAACCCAAGTGCCCATCAGCAAATGAATGAATAAGTAAAATGTGGTACATACATGCAATGGAATACCATGCAACTGTAAAGAACAATAAAGAGTCTACTAAACATATTATACCATGGATGGACCTGGAAGGCAAAATGCTAGGTGAAATACATCAAGCATATAAGGACAAATATTATATGATCCCTCTTTTATAAACAGACAAGAATAGATATATATAAAGAGACCAGTGTTCATTGGTGATTACCAGGGAGAGGAGTGGGGAGGGAGAAGCATGCTTTAGAATGTAGATACTTGTTGTTTTTGGTGATAGGAAAAGTGGCACCAAATGTGGCTGTAGTAAGCATGGCATGACCAAAGTAAATTATGTCACTGAGAAGCACTCAAGAGAAAAGGATGCCTGTACTAAAGAATTTTATATATATAAGAGTAAAAACTTCAAGAAAGTTTAAAAAATGAGTGTAGGATCACACATGGATGGGTAAAGCATATACGTATATGGGTAGATACGGGTGTATACATATGTGAGAACAGATAGAAGTATCTATATGTACATGTAAATATAGCTATTTGTGTGCAGGCACACATATTCGTTGAAGACACAACTACAGAAACTCCTCAGACATAACTAAACACCTTCTGAGATGGTTTTCTATGTTTGAAGGCTTAAGACCATAGTCTCATGGGACAACTCAGTTAATTGGCATAATATAATTCACCAAGTTCGTGTTCTGTATCCTAGTGAAGTGAGTAGTGTTTGGGATCTTAAAGGCTTGCTTGTGGCCATCCAAGATACAACTATTGTTCTCTACTGGTCAGGAGCAAAGAAGTAAGAAAGTAACAAAAATCTCAGAGAAGAAACAAATCTACAAGGCTGAGAGCCTACAAGAGCCGTGACCTCATCTACCCTGAGACAAGAAGAATTAGATGGTGCCTGGCTACTACCACTGACCATTCTGACCCTGGTCACAATAGATGGTCCTGGATATAATTGGAGGAAATGTAGAAAAAACCTCAAATTCTTTTTTTTAGGTTTTTTTTTTTAAATTTTTTTTATTGTACTTTAGGTGAAAGTTTACAGAACAAATAGCTTCTCATTAAACAGTCAGTACACATATTGTTTTATGACATTGGTTAACAACTCCACGACATGTCAACACTCTCCCTTTTCAACCTTGGAAGACTTTTTTTTGGATGAAAATATACATAACCAAAGATATGCCGTTTCAAAAATTTCTACACGTACAATTCAGTGACAGCAATTATGTTCTTCCAGTTGTACTGCTATTCTCACTATCCTTTTCCAAATGATTCCATCATCATTGTCTTCAACTCACTGTCCCCTAGGCTTCCCATCAAAGCTTTTGATTTAATCTTGTCAATTTAATCTCACATAGATAATTCTTTTTTTTTTTTAATACTGTAGATGAAGGTTTACAGAACAAAATAATTTCTCGTTAAACAATTAGTACACATACTGCCCTATGACAATGGTTAACAACCCCACGACATGTCAACACTGTCCTTTCTCAACCTTGGGTTCCGTATCACCAGCTTTCCTGTCCGTTCCTGCTTTCTAGTCCTTGTTCCTGGACTGCTGTGCCTCATTAGTCCCAATTTGTTTTATGGGGCTGTCCACTCAGGCTGAATGGTGAACCTCGGAAGTGACTTCACCACTGAGCTAAAAAGGTGTCCAGGGGCCATACTCTTGGGGTTTCTCCAGTCTTTGTCAGGCCAGTAAATCTGGTCTTTTTTTGTGTATTAGAATTTTGTTCTACATCCTTCTCCGGCTCTGTCCAGGACCCTCTGTTGTGATCCCGGTCAAAGCAGTCAGTGACGGTAGCTGGGCACCATCTAGGTATACTGGACTCAGTCTGGTGGAGGCCGTGGTAGCTGTGGTCCATTAGTCCTTTGAACTAATCTTTTCCTTGTATCCTGTTCTCTTCATTCTCCCTTGCTCCCGAAGGGATGAGACCAGTGGAGTATCTTAGATGGCTGCTCACAGGCTTTTAAGACCCCAGATGCTACTCACCAAGGTAGAATGTAGAACATTTTCATTTTAAATTGTGTTATGCCAATTGAGCTAGATATACTCCAAAACCATGGTCCCCATGGCTCTCTCCCCAGCAATTTTGTCCCTTAGGGAGTTTGGATGTGTCTATGGAGCTTCCATGACCTTTCCTTGTACAAGTTGTGCTGGCTTCCCCAGTATTGTGTACTGTCTTACACTTCAGCAAAGTTACCACTTATTTATAGTCTATTTAGTATTTCAAATTCTTAAGAAAAGCCAGAGTAACTGGACCAGCTAACACCAGAGGAATCTCTGAAACTATTGCCCTGAGACATTCTTTAAACCTTGAACCAAAACTATACCCTGAGATCACCTTTTAGCGAAATAGCAGAGTGGTACAAAAAATAAAAGATATTACCTGTAAGAACGGTACTCTACTAAAAAACCATCTGCATGACACCAAAAGGTCAACATTTACTCTAAAGCGAAGATGAGAAACTAGAGTACTGGAAATGGAAAACCAAAACACAATTAAAGAGAATGTTGACACATAGTGAAAAATGTAACTAATGTCACAATTTGTGTGGAAATTGTCAAATGAGAACCTAACTTGCTGTGTAAACTTTCACCAAAAACACAATAAAATATTACACATATTAAAAAAATGTAGTATTATCCCACACTTTTCTTAAGGTTGACTGCTGTTGTTGTTGTTAGGTGCCCTTGAGTTGGTTCCCACTCATAGCGACCATATGTACAACAGAGCAAAACATTGCTGGTCCTGCGTCATCCTCAGAATTGTTGTTGTGCTTGAGCCCATTGTTGCAGCAACTGTGTCAATGCATCTGACTGGGCTTAGCTGAGTGGTTCTTGCCTTGGTTGCAGTCAGAAGACAGCTAGATTACAGTTGTGTTAAAGTCCACTGCCAGGAGGGATTGACTGTTGCCTGGGAGCTCATTTGTATATCATTTGTGTATCAGAGCACCTATACAGCTTCACTTGACTGGGATTCTAAAAGCATAGTAGCTGTGTTCTGAGAGGTGTCATCACAAAACCAGTGTTCCAAGAGGCCTAGACAGATGTTGCAAGACTTTCTATGACATAGCCTCAGACTCTGTCACACTGAATCATCTGTATCCTATTGATCAAAATAAGTCACATGATGACATCATTGTCAATTGGAGGGGATTATATGAGGGAGTAAAGACCAGGAGGTTTTACTCATTGGGTGTCCTGTTGGGAAACTAGCCATCTCAGAGAGGGGAGGGGAGGTCCAGAAATAGCCTCCTGAGTGTGGAGGCCATGTTTTTTTTTTGCTAATATGTCCATGGCCTTGAGAGCATTCAAGTGGATTGTTTAACTGACACTATAAATAATGGATAAAATATTTTAGGTAGATTTTTAAAATCTTAAAAATAGTGTTATTGTTATTGTTTTGTTTTTAATAGTTAGAATCACTATAGAGATATACTACTAACATGATCGTCTATGATTACCTGGTGCCATGTAAGTTCAAACTTTCTTACAAGCCCCAAGGGAAAAAAGTGGCTTTTATAAGTAAAGCTAATCTGAACCTGACTGTATGATATCTCTGAGACTAGCCACACAACATAATTCTGAAAATAAGATGATTTAAAGTTTCTTACACCTAAATGTCATACATCAAATTCATTCATGGTGTATATTATTACAGAATAAAAAGAAAATAAAACAAGCAAACAAATTCCTCCAAACTGTCAAAATATCTTATAAAGAAGCTATATATCTTGATAGTTTAAGGACTATAATATTTTAGGTAGAACATCCCAAAATACATCAGCACGAACCTCAACTAATTAAAAAGTAGGGAAGTTCCAGAATGTGAAATCATCTAACACTTTGCTTAGTATCAGTGATGAATTTAGATATAATTCCTTTGTCCTATGAATATTTAGGAAAATATTGGTAATTATTACTCTATAGTATGCATATTACTAAATTAAATTATTAAAATGTTTTAATATTATTTGTATGAAAATGGATAGATCTTAAAAATATTTAGCAAAAGCTGATACCATTTATGTAAATTGCAAGATGCACCAGTAAATATTTTAGATAAATATGAAAAATAAGATAAAAAACTTCATCAGCTTAGAGATGGATTGGGATAAACAGAAGTCTTTAAAAAAGATACACCAATTATCTGTTTCAGGTAGTGGATGATTGAAGTACCTTGGAAGAAAAGAAAAAAGGAAACCCCAATAAAAGCTTTGAAAAGCTATTTAATATTCAAAGTATAAAAATTAAAAAATATATAATAAACACAATATTTGTATGCAGAAACCAAAACACCTATGGGGAAGCAATCAGTGAGGTGATACAAAATTCAGGGAGCGTGGAGATGTGGAGTGCAGGTGGTAAACAGTGTTTCAAGGGGGAGAGATTAAAAAACCGTCTAGTGCTCACTTCCGCAACACGTGCACTAAAATTGGAACGTTACAGAGAAGATTAGCATTGCCCCTGCTCAAGGATGACACGCAAATTCGTGAAGCGTTCCCTATTTTTGTTACAATGTGTATGGCTACACTGGTCAAGGTGTATTCAGTAATGTTGTACAAGCCAGAGATAATGCAAGAGCAAACCAGGAAGTGGCTGTAAAGATGATCGGAAACAACGAGCTGATGCAAAAAAATTGGTTTAAAAGAACTGGAGTTCTTGAAAAAAAATAATGATTCTGATCCTGATGACAAATTTCATTGTTTGAGAGTCTTTAGACACTTTTATCACAAACAATAACTGTCTCATTATCTGAGCCTCTAAGTGTGAATTTACAAGAGGTATTACAAAAATATGGTAAGGTTGTTGGTCTTCATAGTAAAACTTAAGATCATATAGTCAGCAGATGTTCTTGACATTGAACCTCCTTAAAAGATGCAATATCTTGCATGCAGATATCAAGCCAGACAATACCCTGGTTAATGAATCAAAACTATTTTAAAGCTTTGCAATTTTGAGTCAGCATTACGTGTGGCAGATAACGATATAACACAATATTTTGTCAGTCTATTTTGTCGTGCTCCTGAAATCATTATAGGTAAGAGCTACACTACGTATAGATATGTGGTCTGTAGGTCGTACCTTATATGAACTTTATACTGGAAATTTTTTATTTCCCAGCAAAACTAAGAAACCATATTTTGAAACTCACCATTGGTCTCAAAGGAAAGATGCCAAACAGGATGATTCAAAATGGCACATTCAAAGACCAACATTTTGATCAAAATCTCCACTTCATGTACTTAGAAGGTGATAAGGTACCAGAGAGGGAGAAAGTTACTGACATGAGCACCATTAATCCAACTAAGAACCCATTGGATGATTTGATTGAGTGCCAGGAACACCCTGAAAACCAAAGTGAAAAAGCACACCAGCTAAAGCGCTTGTTGGACCAGATCCTCATGTTGGACCCAGCTAAATGAATTAGCATCAACCAGGCCCTACAGCATGCCTTCAACCAGGAAAAAATTTAAACAATATCAAGTAGCTCTAAGGGTTTGAGTAATTAAATACAAAGATTGAAGAAATTTATTAATGTGTGTGTGTGTGTGTGTGTGTGTGTGTGTGCGCGCGCGCGCGCGCACAGGCCATAGCAGCATGCCCTTGGTGTAGTCACTACTGAAAGGGGTCTGTTCTTTCTTGAGCCTGCCTTCAGGGATGGTCTCCTCTTGTAAAGCAGGCTGTGTACAACATTCAGTACACTGAAGGCGTAAATCTTCCACTCTTGAACAAAGCAGCTGCTGTTTAAAAGCGAGAAAAAGGAAAACGGGGCACAGGCCATTCAACGCCTTCTCCAAGGAGTCTGATTTGCTGAGACAGCAGCTTCACCACCTTTACATGGCACCTAATTACAACAAGCACGCACATTATGATGCATTCAAGAATGGATAATCGGAATAGCAGCATCTTCTGGTGGATTTTGCTTCTTTTAAAGACCTGAAATGAACCACAGCCAGGAAAGTGCTAGATGAGTTAATATGCCATCTATGAACCTAAAACCCATCTCCTCATGGTTTAGACTTACTAAAAGAAACACAAGGTGCAGCTCAGTGGCAGATGATGACAACTAGAAGACATGAGCTAAGGTTTCTGTTCTAGAAAAGATTAAAAAATAAAAAAAGTACTCATCTATTAAAAAATACAATAAAATAAAAAACTGTGTCTAATGCCATGGACAGGGTATGTACTTAATGACAATGATGTAGCATTTTGATAGAATGGTGAAGCTCAAAGATCATTCAAAACAGAATAGAGGGAATGATTTTGGAGATGGCAAATATACACAATTCTCTATGAGAAGGCAAGAAATGAGATAATGACTGGAAGGAAAAAAAAAGCTACACTCATGGCCATTGAGTCAGTTCTAACTCGTAGCAAATCCATATGTTACAGAGTAGAACTGCTACATGGGGTTTTCTTGGCTTTAATCTTTATAGAAGCAGATTACCAGGCATTTTTTCCTCAGCATCTATTGGGGGATTTGAACCACCAACCTTTAGGTTAGTAGCCAGGTGCAAACCCTTTGCATCACCCAGGGACCTTAACTGGAAGGAAAGAGGGTTGAAAATTGGTTTGTTGGTTTTGTTTTTATTTTTTTAAGATGTAAGATATAACATAATTTTTGCATGTTAATAGGAAGGAGTAACCAATCACTGAGGACTGTATAAAAAATAAAATAATCCCAAAATTAGAAATGAAAAAATATACACATATTTTTTTAAATCAAATTGTAATGAAGCACAATGTTTTTATTTTCTAAAAGTATATGGCCAAAAGAGATCATCAATTAAAAAAAGATAATTACCTAATTAACTCTCTTCTCCTCTATTACTTTAAAAATGTCTTAAGTTTGTCATGTCGACACAGCCTTAGCTTTGAAAAGTTGCTCTCTGATCATGCCATTGGTTTTCACTTGTCGTTCTAGTTGCTGGAATGCTAAGTGTTGGTTATGTGGATTAAAGACTTTCTTCTTAGGAAATTTACAAAGCCACTGAGTTTATCGATTTAAGTTTTTTTTTTTTTCATTTTAAAAATGCATCTGAATTGTCACACACATTTTGACCATGATCAGTCTCATCCTCAATTACTTAAATGGCGATTTATTTTTGTTTCATATATTTATTATAAGTGATTATATCTTGTTCATTTTTAAGTCAAAATGAATATGATAGAAAATATCTTTAGTGTACAGAGGCTGAGTTTTTTTCTTTTTTTTTTTTTTGCACTATGCTTTTATTCTTTTATTTTCACCTACTGTAATTCTGAGAAAATAGTATGTTTGCAATAGAAATGATCCAAATTTGTTATACACGTACACTGAAAGAAAAAGCCATAGAAATAATTTCTAGATACAAGATTTTCCGAGGTACCAAGTGCCTCTTCAATTATAAGCTGTGAATATACTACTCAATTTTATACTATTTTATTTTGCAAAGAAAAACTAGCATGGCTTTTGAGAAAGGAAAAAGTACTTTACCTTGGCCGGTCAAATGTTTTGGAAGCTATTCCATACAATCATGGTGTATTGGTATAACTAGATGATTCTTTTTCTCTTTATATTAACATTAGCAGAGCAAGGATAATGGTTCATTGACATATTCTACTCACTAGCACATAGAAAACAATTGCAGCACATAATGTGCTGTTAGAGAACAGTTCTTTGTATCACGTCATTCCCCAGGAATGCATTGGATACTGCTATATGTGTTTTATAAACTTACGAAGGTTATTGTAGTTGTTAGGTGCCCTCCAGTCGTTTTTTAATTACAGCAACCCCACATGACAGACTAAAATTGCCTCAGAGTGTTTTCCTGGCTGTAATTTTTACAGAAGTGGATTGCTGGGTCTGTTTTCTGCCCGAAGCCATTGAGTGGGTTCAAACTGCCAATCTTCCAGTTAGTGGCCAATCACTTGACGGTTTTGCCACCAGGATTCCTGGCAAGACTAGCTTTTTATAAAGGTAAGCTTTATAGAAAATATCTACATTTAAGAATTATTTGTTAAGAGGTGAAGTAGTTGTTATTATCATTTTTGATAGAGAGCTACTGACTTATTATACCAATCAAAATATTCATTAATTTTTGCAATGAAGCTACCTACATAAATCCAAATAAATTGCTTGTTTTCATAACTTTTTTATTTTAATGATGCTACTGAAACTTCATTAAGACCTGAAACAAGAGGTGTTGTGGGAAAGACGTGGAGGATACATCATTCAAAGTAATCTAAAATGTTGACAGAAATGGTTATTCAGAAAACACTCTATGTTTCGAAAGTTGAAGCACTAGAATCACATTGATAAACTCATATAATTTTTCTGAATGTTTGTTTTATCTCTGCAATAAAGCTCGTGTTTCTTTATTGCTTATATATCCCATGTTGCCTTATATATTAGTGCCACATCGGTTTAATAAATATTTCATTAAGTGAGAGATGGAATAGCAATGCTAATATGACAATGTGCTGAGTATTTTATTTTATTTTTTAAGTCAGAAAGAAAAGATATGCGTCCATTTCAGAGGGATTTCCTCAAGCAAACAGAATATACTTTTGTGGAATAATAAATACAATCCTTTGAAAAAAAATGATTTAGAGTGTTTTACAGAATAAATATGAGAAACAATCATATATCACTTTCTTAATAAATTATTTTTTTCTATTATTTGATTTTTTTTCACCTCCTTTCTCCTAATATTTCTTATACTCCCATTTTCTCTTCCTGTTTAGTCAGTGGCCGTGTTAAATACCTCACAGAGAAAACATATGAAATCCGAAGAAAACTATCTAACTTTCCCTTCATCATCTTCACTAACCTCTTTAACCTTTTTTGTATACCTTCTGTCTTCCTTGTGTTACAGTAATACGTCCTCATGCTTCTTTATACAATTAAGTCATTCATTTTTGTTCTGTACTTAATTTTTTCACCACTTAAAGGACTTCACTACTGTAAGTTTTCCTTTTTTCTTGCATTCATACTTTGTCCAACTTTAATTTTTCTTACAGGAAAAGAAAGATGATAAAATATCATCCTATATTTACTCCATTCCAGATTTTGCTCCATGTCTATATTTCTTTGACAGCAAAACTGATAAAAATATTTAGCTATACTCACAATTTCTATGTCCGTAACTCTGATTCTCTTCCTTACCCACAATTGGACATTCATGCACACAAAGACTACTGAGATTGTTCTTAACAACATAATGAAAACTAATAATCGAATCTCTGTCCACATTTTTAGAAATCAATAACACTTGTTGGCTGAAAATGAGAGAAACCACCTCTAGCTAAAATTAGGAGAAAGGAGATTTATTAAGAACATTTAGATAATTCAGGTAATTACTGGGAAGTTTGGTTGCATGTCACTTTGAATAAGAATGAAAATCTCCCTTCAGAATGTTTCCATGGAGAAATTGCTTTACTGCCCACAGCACTAAATGCTGCAGCCTGACCCAGAGACATCAATGGGAATGCACATCTAGATGCCACCATTAATACTACTGACACTGTCACCTAAGGAAGCAATCTTACTGGAACATACCTTGTTCTGAGAATGGAATTACTGTGGTTCCACAATCTTTGTGTCACAAATTTTTTAGTTTTATTTTTGTTTTCATTTAAAGCTCAGTGTAAGAGCAAATGATAGTTAGACCCTACAAGGTCAGGTGTTCATGCTCATTCTGCAAGTTGTTCTAGGAAAGTGTCTATCTGGACTTCTCTGCTTATATAGTGAAAAGGATGTTCAACCTCATATTTATAGCTATAAGGTGAGGGATTTCCCAAACATTTAAGCTGGGAATTAAACAAAGAAGAAGAAAAAAGAAAGAAAGAAGAAAAAAGAACAGAAAGAAAGAAAGAGAAATAAAAAGGAAAAGCACACTCTATGGTCCATACCATTGACTTTCCAACATAAACATACATGCCTTTTCACAAGTTTACATATAAAAATGTGTCTTGTCTAACATAATTAAAATACATTTCATAATATTGAAAATGGACTTCCTAGTTCTGCAAAAGTGAAAATAAAAAAGACATAAGTATTGCGCTCAACTCTAAACAAATACTGTCTCAGTGATGACTGTTGGATCTCTAGTTCTGTCACAGCCTCATCACAATATTCTGTAACCTATGGATTAAATTATAATTTAACTATATATAATACCTTATATATACTATTGATGGGTAAGAGACTGAAAACTATATTAGTTAATATAAATAAGGATTTTTTTTTTTTTTTTTTTTTTACCTCAGCGAAGAAGAAAACACAAGAAGTTTCGTTAAACCTAATTCTACCAACTGGTCATGAAGCTATATTTTATGATTGCTACAGCCACTATCCATTCCATGTTTCCTTTATCTTTAGCTCAATCATTAGCTGGTTATAATTTTTCTTTTTTTATGTAATAATCAGATTCAAACTTCACTTTGGAGAAATCTGAACCTTCTGTGGTTCTTCCTGTAAAGACTGGCTAATTTTTTCCATTAACTTTTACTACTAGACAGGCAGCACTGAAATACCCAGAGGTCATCTCCTAATGTTTATTCATACTGTTTTCTTTCCTCTCTGTGCAGTAGCAAACATATTTCTCCTTTAAAGTCAAAATAGATCACATCATCCAAAAACATTCTCTCCCCCCTTTTTACATTGGTCTTACCTATTTGCCTTAAAAAAAAAAAAAAAAAATAGAGAGAGAGAGAAACCAAAAAATGGCCAGCAATCTGGTCTCAGTTTCTAGTTCATTGAACCCCTTGCTGAGTGTGCAGATGGAAATGGTTTCCCCTGAGCATTGTAATTTCCAGGAAAAACATTTACAGTGAAATAATTTGGTGCAATATTGAGAAGCCACAGTCCCTCTTTTCATAACCTGGTTACCAGATATTTTACTCTGTCAAAGAAAGAAAGAGATTTATATGAATGGAACTCCAAACTGAGAAGATCTTTTGTCTTAGTGCCACAACTGGGTCCAACTTTTTAGAATGCTAGTAGTGAGTGGGTTATGGGACACATATAAATTTTAAGGTAATTATCTTATTGTTTTTACTGTAAAATGAATTCTTTGGTCATAGAAATGCTACGTTTTATAATATATCAGTGATTAGGGAAGCCAATCAAAAAGGGTGCAAAGAAAAGCAGTGACAAAAGGAAAAACAAATATAAACCCTAAATAAGTGGATATTGCCAAAACCATGATAGAAGTCCAATGTTGTTATTGTTGTTGTTAGGTGCTGACGAGTTGTTTCTGACTCACAGTGACCCTATGTACAACAGAATGAAACACTGCCCAGTCCTGCACCATCCTCCCAGTCTTTGCAATGTTTAAGCCCACTGTTGCAGACACTGTGTCAATCCATCTCTCTTAGGGTCTTGCTTTTTTCAGCTGATCCTCTACTTTACCAAGCATGATGTCCTTTTCCAGGGACTGGTCCCTCCTGATAACATGTCCAAATTACATGAGACTAAGTCTCACTATACTTGCTTCTAAGGAGCATGCTGGCTGTACTTTTCCAGGACAGAATTGTTTGTTCTTCTGGCAGTCCATGCTATACTCTATATTCTTTGCCAACGCCGTAATTCAGAGGTATCATTTCTTCTTCAGTCTTCTTATTCATCGTCCAGCTTTCACATGCACATGAGGTGATTGAAAACACATTGGCTTGGGTCAGTCACACCTTAGTCCTCAAAGTGACATCTTTGCTTTTTAACACTTTAATGACATCTTTTGCCCCAGATTTGCCTGATGCAATGCGCCATTTGATTTCTTGACTGCTGCTTCCAGGTATTGATTGTGGATTCTTGACCAATATAGCCTGCTTAACGTAGCTAATAAATGACTGACTGGGCCCCTCCAGAGAATAGTACTTTTTCAAGGATTTCAAGAAAGAGACTACTTCTGGAACGTAAGAGAGCACTTACAGTTAGCTATGTCAGCACTGATAAGATGGTCAGTCTTTATTTGTTACTAGATGAAATACCATTGAATAAGTACCAGATAGCTAGAAATGAACCTGTCTGATATTCACAAGGCAATTCGCATTATCTGCTTGATTACTGGGGTCCTGTTCTTCAGATGGAGATTTTTGGTAAGCTCATCATGCTTCATGCAACAAATGTATTATCATACTTTAAAAGAATTCTAGATCGATCATCACCCTAATACTTACACAAATATTTTTGTCATAAATGTCCCAAAATTAGTACCCCCAATTCCTGATCACCGTACCAAGATAATAACCAATGCTAATATAAATTGCTATTAATCTATATCTAAGGCATTTGGCTCATAATTGATTAATCATAAACAAGGGTTGGCAAACTTTTTCTACATAGAGCTAGATAGTAAATAGTTTTGGCTTTGTAGGCCATATAGAAACTACTCAATTCTGTCATTATAGTGCAAAAAAACAGACAGACAATATGTAAACTAATGAGAATGGTTGTGTTCCAATAACATTATATTTATTAAAAAAAAAATGTTGGAAGCCTGGATTTGGCCCATGGACCATAGTTTGACAACTGCTGACTTAGAATACTATGTTTCCATTTTCCAAGATCCAACTGTCTTCTGCACTGGCCAAACAAGTATATTAAAAGGAGATGCGATAGGAATTCTATTCACCTTAGATTAAGCATTACATGTACTTTATAATTTTATAGGAAAGAGAAGTTTAGGGGTTTCTACTTCATTCTTTATATTCCAAATATTTGTAAAGCATATGCCAAGTTGTTGCTATGTATAATGTGTAAGTTCCTTAGTATAATTCCAAGTGTAACTTGAAATGATTAAGGGGTATATCTTGGCCTCATTGAGACCTACATTTGGAGAACGAACATTAAGACTGTAAATATTAATTAATCCCCATAAAGCCTCATTTTGAATGGTGGATTCCACTGGAATTCTGAGTTCTCACAGCCACTATATAATAACTCCTAGTAACTCAGTTGTTTTCATTTCTTAATACATGAAGACTTTAGTAAATGACTATAAACAACTTAGTACAGGAATTTGATTATATGTTTGTCATGTTATTGCAGGTTCCTTCTTCAAGCTAACAACTTCCTTTTATTTAAAGCATCTAGGCATCTAGGCTTTTTTTTTTTTTTTTTAACAAGTAAAATCTGGAGATTGGACTATGGATTATGACTCTCAATCTTGATGGCTCTATACAATTTATAGAACCTGAGTGGGATAAAATATCCCCGGGTAGTGCAAAAGTTTTGTGCTCAAATGCTAATCTAAAGGTTGGAGGTTCAAACCCTTTCAGCATTGCCATGGAAGAAAAGCCTGGATATCTGCTTCTGTAAATATTACAGCCAAGAAAACCCTAAGGAGAAATTCTACTATGTAACACGTAGGGTTACCATGAGTCAAGATTAACTTGACAGCCGTAAGATAAGTGGGACATATATCTTTATTTCTAAAATCCCCTTATTCAATTTTTCAATGAACAAGACCCATTTGTGTCATAACATTCAGATTACTATATTTGGAGAGCTGGGGATTAGGAGAATTGGTTTCTCCTTGCAAATAGCTCACTTAGGCAAGGTTATTTCAGATTTTTAAACAATCGAAGAAAATTTTTACGATATTGGATAACTTATTCTTACTGTTAGGGGAGGCTTATTATGGATTGAATGCTAAGGATATTCTGAGTCCCATAAAATCTTTCATAGATTCACATTCCAATTTTCAAGTTCCAACTTCTTGGGAGATTATATACTCAAAATTTCAAATATAAACTTAAAAATGACATACCTTATGAAGCATAATTTGTGGAAGAATTGACTGCTCTCAAAGTAAAGTGAGATAAGTAATTCAAGAATCAAAAACTAGACTGGTAATGATGTAGGGCTGTCTACATTATGATTCTCTGATTATGTATATATATATGAAGAAGAACAGGGCATCAAGATTGGAGGAAGACTCATTAACAACTTGCATTATGGAGATGACACAACTTTGCTTGCTGAAAGTGAAGAGGACTTGAAGCACTTATTCATGAAGATCAAAGACTATAGCCTTCTGTATGGATTACATCTCAACATAAAGAAAGCAAAAATCCACACAATTGGACCAGTAAGCAACATCATGATAAATGGAGAAAAGATTGAAGTTGTCAAGGATTTCATTTTACTTGGATCCACAATTAACACCCATGGAAGCAGCAGTTAAGAAATCAAACGACACAATGCATTGGCAAATCTGCTGCAAAAGACCTCTTTAAAGTGTTAAAAAGCAAAGATGTCACTCTAAGGACTATAGTGCACCTGACCCAAGCCATGGTGTTTTCAATTGCCTCGTATGTATGTGAAAGCTGGACCATGAATATGGAAGTCCAGAGAAGAATTGACACCTTTGAATGATTGAATATGCCATGGATTGCCAAAAGAACAAATCTGTCTTGGAAGAAGTACAGACAGAATGCTTCTTAGAAGCAAGGATTGTGAGGCTTCATCTCACATACTTTGGACATGTTATCTGGAGGAATCGGTCCCTGGAGAAGGACATCATGCTTGGTAAAGTAAAGGGTCAGCAAAAAAGAGGAAGACCCTCAATGACACGGATTGACACCATGGTTGCAACAATGGGCTCAAGCCTAATGATTGTGAAGATGGAGGAGGGCCAGAGACAGTGTTTCGTTCTTTTGTACCTAGGGTCGCTATGAGTCAGAACCGACGCAACAGCACCTAACAACAACAACATACATATTTCATTGTATCAAAGCATGAACTAAAAACCAGGGATTTTCTATGACATGCTAAACTTCTATTACCTGTTTCAACCACAAGGCTAAGAAGAACCAAATTCTTAAAAAAAAAAAAAAAAAAAAATTTTGGAGCAGTAGAGAACAGAGGACTTCCTGAGACACTTTAATTTATAGCCTCACCAGGTACCTTTTAAGAATGTT
>NW_004444071.1:79383-89013 GCF_000243295.1 Trichechus manatus latirostris | reverse complement strand
GTTTCAACCACAAGGCTAAGAAGAACCAAATTCTTTTAAAAAAAAAAAAAAAAAAAAAGGTTTTATTATGCTAATATATGATTTGCAGCACCAGTTCAGTTTATAGCCTCACCAGGTACCTTTTAAGAATGTTAGCATTACACGACTAGGGAGGCTATCCCTTACTATAGTAGCTGATCTTTATTACCATCGGTGCCAATAGGGTAGATAACAATTGTAGATTCCTCTCATTTACCTTAGGCTGTTTAATCCTGATTCCAATTTTTGTGTTAGTCAAAAATGTTAACTGTAAACAACTAAAGTTGTCTCTAGTGGATTAAGGCATACAAAAAAGTAATAATAAAAGTACTTTGGATGGCTTACATAATTGTTGGGATATCTAGAGAATTATTCTTAGAAGCTACACAGCCTGAGATCATGACCAAAATCACCACAACTGGCTTAGCAGGAAAACCCTGGCTAAGCTGTCAGAACTCTAGATCATCTATTGTAGCTTCTTCCACTGTCAGAAGGACCCCTGGAGGTGCAAGCTTCCAGCCGCTTTATGGGAGAAAGCCTGGCAATCTACTCCTGTAAAGATTACAGCCAAGAAAATCCTGTGGGGCAGTTGTACTGTGTCACATGGGGTTGCTATGAATCAGAATCAACTCAGTGGCACCCAACAACAACCACTGTCTGTGTACTGATGACACAGTTAGCCCTTTCCCCTGGAATTTGCTTCTAACACTATTTCTACTGTTGCTTACCAAAAATCAAACAAACTTGTGGCCATCGAGTCGATTCTGACTCAAGGAAACCCCATGTGTTACAGAGTGGAAATGCTCCATAGGGTTTTCTTAGTTGTAATTTTTATGAAAGCAGATCACCAAGATTCTTGCTGCTAGGTAGATTTGAACAACCAGCCTTTAGGTTAGCAACTGATTGCAAACCACTTGCTCCACCCGGGGACTTCTTTCATTGTTGCTGTAAGAACTTATACTCAATACAGCTGCCACTGTTGCCAGAAACAATAATCTGCTATTGATACTAATGATTCTTTTGACCATTAGCTCTTGAATTAAAGTCCAGGGCATATGTTCCTGATTGTAAGAATGTTAGTTCAATGCCCACAATGCTGGTTAAAGTTAGCCAGGGAGATTGATTATTTGGCACTTTATAGTGAGAATTGTGGATTGCACTGCCTAACATTCAAACATAAAAAGGTGTTTTCACTGACTGATAGCTAAATAAAAGATAATATCATTTACATCTTATACATATACCACCTCTCCTGTGGGGGGAGAAAAAGAGAAAAAATATCTACTTACAGTTAATAGAATCACAATCCATCCATTTACTCAGGCCAAAAATCTGATTCATCTATGTGACACATCTTATCCACACACTCCACATCCAATTCACCAGAAGGTCTTTTTAAGGTCTATTTCCAAAGAGATCTAAACCACATTACTTATACCACTACAACCATTTCCCAAGCCACCAACATCTGGACTCCTGATACAATTAATAGCAGATGCTGTTATAGTCTATCTTTAAGGACTAAGATATAAGTCCTTTAAGGACAATTACATATAGTCTGTGTAATTTGAGAGATCATAACAAGCAACATAGAATGCAAGTTTTACAAGGTGGGAAGTTTAGTTTAATAAAACAAAGACTGGAATACCATCTTTTTTTCCAACAATGAAACTGGCCTCCCAATGAGATTTCTTCTTCTCAGTTAGAATAGTGATAGAAGACCTTTCTTCTTCTAGGAAAAGATCCAGCCAGACTTGTGAAGTGACTGTAACAAAAAATTGTATCTCCATCAGTCACATATTTATAATAGGAACAAAGAGGCATGGGCATCGAGCAATGTAACTAGCATTGGAAAATCACGTTCATGATCTAAGGACATATTTCAAAATAGCAAGATGTGCCCTGAAGCTTTTAGATGAACAGATTTGAACTTTAAATGATCAGGTTCCATTCTGAACGGAATCTTTTACTAACTAGGTTACAGCCGGAGAATCACATTATTCAGTTGTGTGTGGGAGTTTGGAGACAGGCTGCTCTGTGGATATATGCTTTTTCGAAGAAGAGCCAGCACATAAAAATGTGACAGCTTATGTAGTTTGTCCTCGTGTGTGGGTGAGGGTTAGAGTAGTAGCATTGAAACTGAATTGAAATAAAATGATCATTTCCCTCAATTAATAACTAAGATTCTGTGAGGCAATGCTCACTTGAAGATAAGCCCATCATTAATTTATAAATATGCTCAGTAAAAAGCAAATTTTAATGCCGCATTTTATGTTACCTTAGAAAATCACAACATCCATTCAAAAGGCAAGAATTTCCTTGTCAAAGTTAGGACGTTTGCAAAGAGTTAACATGCACTTTTCACTCTGTATTCCAAGTTACTTCTGAAAGTAATATCCATACTGTACCTTGAAGGAAGGCCTAAGCAGTAAACTTTAATGGCTGCCTGAGTTGGCAATCATTTCATAGAGACAAGACACTGCACTGGAAATTGCCCTATAAATAAGACCCCTTACAGAAACATTAAAATGGAATTCATATTATTGATGTTCACTAGCAGCCATAAGAAACACAAGGGAACCAGGAAGTGTCACTTGTTTCAAATTGCTCTCGGAGGCACTTGAAGGACGCCCTGAAAGTCATGTTTGATCAGTGGTGATAAGTGGTTTGTCCAGCATTCGGAGTGGGCTGTAATGTATTTGGAAACCTTGAGGAATTTGCCTACGGAATAAAAATGATCCAGACATTAGCTGCCGCACAACAATTTTTTTTTTCTATTCTGCCATTAATTCACTACTACAGAATAGTCTCTTTTTTTTTTCTTCCTTGCTGATCCTCCATCTACTTTGCCCTGCTGCCATTTGTTTGTTTTTTCACTTTAACTCACCATCAGACTTTATATTTCTTGAGAGTTTCCTGGATTTTACACTGTAGGAAGAGATCCATAATCCTGCTGTTACTATCACTTATGTAATCTTCTTTGCTACATGTATGTTTTCGTGTGAGGATCAAGAAACAAAACCACAGTCTCTAGGCTGTACTGAATCTCTGTATGTTGTGAGCAGTTTTTATGAAGTCTGATGAAATTATATATTAAGTTGTCCACATTGAGAGGAAAATATTAACATGAGGATGTAAAATATTAACCTATAAATCCAAGAAAAACAGAAATTGAAGGAAAAAACAAAGTGAGGAAAAGGGGCAGGTAAATAGAAGCAAGAGTTAGAGAGTATAGGAAGAACAAAAAAATAAATTGGAAAGACAAAGCAATTGGAAAATATAATAAAATCAGAAACACACAAATCTACAATAAATTGTCTTCTGTGGCAGAATCAAATCAATATAGAAGGACTGTGAACTGAATTATAAACAGCAACATAAAGAAAAAAACATGTCAATAGAAACTCATTTTGATTATTTTAGTAGCACTGAGAAATGTTTGCCTTTTCTACAGCAAATAAAAAAAATAATGATTAGTGGAAAAATAAAAATTAATATGAAATAGAACAAAGACCACAAAGACTAGAGTTCAACCAAACTTTACCTGGTAACCAGTGATTGGCCCTGGAGAAATAAGATCATCAGCTTCCTAATCTGTGACAATCTCATTCCAGGGTAGACACATGAATTGCAGATAGTGTATACTTAATGGAATATCTAAACATGATGAAAGCTCAACAATAGTTGGTATAATTATAAATAATATGGCATTAATGCTAATAAACCATGTTTTTGGTGACTCAACTTAAAGAGAACAGGATTTAAGATCATAGTTGATTGAGTGTATAGCTGATATGCAATCAAATATTGAATTCAGTTATTAACTTCTTGGTTTTTAACAAGACACATGATCTGTCTGGGTTTCAGATATTTCATTGATAAAATAGGATAACAGTACTGTTAGTATGTGAGTGTACATAAATACAAATGGACTGAGTAATGTGGAATAATATGATCAGTTGATTCCAAAACTAAGTAGCACGGAATTACTAGGTCTCTCGATAATTTACAAATTATCTTCCTAAAAGAAAATTGCAGCAGTCTCCAATGCTATAGCAAATCAGATTTAGTATCAAATATCATAGAGCTCATCACATAAAGATTGTGATATTGTATATATGTGTGAGGCAAGAATTAGACAAGACAAGCAACAACATTGCGTTGCATAGCCTGATTTTTCTCTATAGATACACATTGTTCTCTTTTCTAACAGATGAAGTGAGATAAAAAACAAATCCAAGAGTGACCATTTCAACATTAAGCCTAAATTCAATATTAAGCCTGAACTCAACATTAATCCTAAAACAGAGTAATTGCGCTCTAACTGGCCCAATGATGATGGTGTTTATGATGTCCAGACTATTACAAGATAAAGAAATATGGATCTTCTTGACTGGGGATTAATGGACGGAGAGAAAAAGTTCTCATGGGAGATTTATGATTTAAGTAATGCCGTTTATGTAAAACTTCAATTTGCTGCCTAGCCTTGGTTGGTCTTAGAACTTTGTAATTATAACTAGTATTTATGTCATGATCTGCAAAGCAATCCATACTTGAGATAATTCTAAGATTACTTTAAAAAATAGGCTTGACTCTTGAGGCCAGAATCAGCAGTTTGCCATTGAATCAGTCTTTGTCATACAAGTCAGATAAGCTTGCATAAGTGGCATTTGACCTTATACATAATGTGATCCAGATTAAGTAAAAAATGAAAATTTGGATTAAGACAATAGCAATCCTTTACACAAAGTCTTGAAGTGAAAAGAAAGCCCGTGTTTAGGGTACTCTGAAACATTTCACACTGCATTTCATAATGTGTTTCTCATATAATACTCATACTGAATAATGTTACAAGATGTTACTTGAATAAGCATTATGTGATCAAATGCATTTGGGAAACATTGAGCTCAATACATTCAAACAGGTTCCATTACTAAAGGACTTCCCAGAGTCTACATACCAACGTATATTCTGGATCTCAAGAGCGATATAAAGAAATCAGATTTTTCCTAACTTACGTACATAAAACTATATTTTAAAAAGAGCATCCTGATTATATGTTGTTACACAATTTAGAGAGCAGTTAAGTTAAAGGAAAGACAGGGAATTTTGAAACATGACGCTTGAGATATAGGTAACAGTGACTCATGAAAGTGCTCACTTGCCATACCAAGGATTTTGCGTGTAACCTTTTGGAATTTTATCAGCTAACGATAAGTTTAGCTGCAAGTAACAAAATATTAAACAAATAAAAACTTATTTTTCTGATGTAACAAGAAGTCCATTATTAGAATATTGCTTACTTGGTTAAGTTATTTATACTGTATTTTAACTCTGCCATCCTTAGTATATTTGTTTTTATCTTGGTGCTTTCCACCTCTTGGCTACTTGCAGTTTCAGCAATAACATCTATGAATAAGGTTAAGAAGATTCTGGTGTGTGCTTCTACTTGGAGTCTTACATGCAAATGCAGATGTCATCTGGGGCTGGAGAAGTGAAGAGTTGATGGGGCTCTCATGAATCATAGTTTATAGTAACTCTCGGTTTTGTTCTCAGTTGTCTATGGAGCCTCTCTTTGTGACCTTAAACATATCGTAATGTGATGGTTGGGTTTCAAAAGGGAGTTTCCCAAGAGTGCAGAGACTGATGCAGAAGCTGTAATGCTTCTTATGACCCAATCTCAGAAGTCAAGCAATGTCTCTTCTATAAAATTCTATTATCACACAGAAAAGCATTAGTAGTAGTAGACATGAGTCACTGTAGTGGAGGGTATTTTTGGAGACCAGCTACCACAGTGCTCCTTTGGTTCCAATAATGTATGTCCTCCCATATGCAAATTTCAAACATTGGTAAACATGTTTTATAAAGGGAAGAGTAAATATTTTATGCTTTGTAAACCAGGGTGTCTCTGTTACTTTTTACATTATGCAATATATATTATGGATCATAGATAGTTGAAACTTGCAATATTCTACCTGGAATAATTGTTTGTCAAATACACCAGTTCATTTTTTCTGGTGTCTTTTTTTTCTTTTCTTCACATTATTGCAGATGGTAGTGTTGTCAATTTTCATTACCACACAAATATCAGGTACATTGAATTTTTCCAACACTGGCAGTCTCTATTCAGCTTCAGTCAAATGGCACTGGGGCTAAAATAATCTGATTGCTTGAGTGAACAGGATATGTAAGATTTCTCAGTCATATGGGTAGCGGTTGATGAAAGATAAGCCGTTACAGTTGATCAGAGTGTCTATATGTGACCCCTCCATGTGTGTAGGGCTTCTCACAGCAAGAAGGGAGGGGTTTTGAGAGGGAGAATACAAGAGAGAAATGAGGAAGCTTTGAGGCTTTTTATGAGCAGATTTCGAAAACACTTTTTCTGTATTGTTTTGTTTACACAAATGCAGTTTAGATTCACTGGGGTGGGAACCACAAAATGATGGAATACCAGGAAGTACAGTTTATTGAAGGGTCGCATTTGGAGAGTAAAAATCATTTGGTGTATAAGAGTGGAGAGAATGAGTGTATCTCTTCTTTCATAATATTTAGCACTCTTAGGAAGACATAGGAACGTTTAATCTATCAAATTACGTTCATGAAAGTTGGTTTAAGCGTAAGTAGAATATATGCTATACAGATTTTAAGAGATATCGATGTAGGTGAACATCTTCTTAAAATCATGAATACTATAGAAAAAAAAAAAGATTGACAGGGTTGAGCATAGAGTTAGAAGACTGAGTCTTCTAGAAAATGATATAAAGAACGAAATAGATAATTTGTGGCAGGTAAAAGAAAATTCAAAAAACTTTCTCAATAAGCATTGTCTACTTCAGAATATTATCTGCTTTTAGAGTTGGCTTTCATAAAATTAAAATATGTCCTTGTTGAATTTTTGCTGCTGTTACCATTTCATCATTAATGTCCTTTATAAATATACACAGGGAATAGTTGCACATGTGTCAGTGATCAAAGATGCAAAAATGCAAAAGGTACTTGTGATATTTGCAAGATGCTTGTCAAGAAAAAATGAAGAGACATAACAATATAATTAAGGTGTTTCCAAAAAGTTTTCTAAAGGAGATGAAATCTGAATATATATATATATATATACACATACATATATGTAGTTAAAAATTAAACAGTGTTTTTGTAAAATAAGAGTTGTATTCAATTTAAAGATTTTCAAATCAGTATGTGCCCTTTAACAAAGTTTATGAAGAAAATGTTCTGCATCCTACTTTGGTGAGTGGTATCGGGGGTCTTAAAAGCTTGCAAGTGGCTGTCTAAGATGCATCAATTGGTCCCAACCACCTGGAGTAAAGGACAATGAAGAACACCAAAGACACAAGGAAAGTATTAGCCCAAGAGACAGAAAGGGCCACATAGACCAGAGACTTCACAGCCTGAGACCAGAGGAACGAGATGGTGCCTGGCTACCACCAATGACCACCCTGACAAGGAACACAACAGACAGTCCCTGATGGAGCAAGAGAAAGGTGGGGTCCGAACTCAATTTCTAGTAAGAAGACCAGACTTAATGGCCTGACTGAGACTGGAGGAACCCCAGAAAGCATGGCCCCTGGATTCTCTATCAGCCTAGAACTAAAACAATTTCCAAGGCCAACTCTTCAGACAAAAATTGGACTGGACTGTGGGACATAAAATGATACTCGTGAAGAGTGTGCTTCTTAGCTCAAGTAGATACATGAGACTAAATGGGAAGTTTCTGTCTAGAGGTGAGTTGCGAAGGCAGAGAGGGTTAGGAGCTGATTGAATGGACATGGGAAATCAGGGGTGGAAAAGAGGAGTATGCTGTCACAGTATAGGGAGAGCAATTAGGGTCACATAACAATGTATGTATAAATTTTTGTTTAAGAGACTAACTTGAAATGTAAACTTTCACTTAACCTACAACAATAAGAAAAACAAGGGAAAAAAAATCAGTATGTGTCAAAGTGAAGTTCAGAATGATGTTCCAAAGAGGGAGCATAACCATACATCTTTTATCAGAAGTTTGTACAGGGTGGGGAAAGAGTACAGGGGTACAACTGATTGGCTGACATTCAACATGCTCTATAAGACTCATTTATCACAAATTTCTTTTGGCTGCGGTACTCAAGCTTAGCCACAGTTTCCTGCATTTCAGAGTTGGTTCCTGCAACAATCTGGGTGGGCCACTTCAGAATGTTGCAGAACATGTTATTTTGGTCAAGAGTGTAGTCAAGGGTCACATATTCTACAAAACAGAAGCAGAGGCCTAGAATAAAATGGAGTCTGATACAGACCTGTGTCAACTGTTTTAGTTATGTCAAGAATGTCAGTTTTAAAGTGCTCTTTAACACTTCCCCCTTCTGATCACGAATCTCATAGAGATTCTTTGATCACCATTGTAAGAGTGTTTTCTTCTGCATGCACTTCTAGCTGGATTGATCTCTTTATAAGTTGGATCTTTTATCAATCTTTTCACCGTGTCATAGCTCTGACACTCTGCTTCTATGATCCTCCAGTTAAGGCAAGTGTGGAGCAAGGCTACATTTAGAGAAACAACTTAACATCTAAAAAGGGCTAACTCAAGGTGTGAGGTCAGTCTCCTCTAAGAATTTAGTTTCTTCAAGATATATAACCCTCTGCACAGCGAAGGGCACTACAGTTTGGTTACAAGCATTAGACAGGCATTTCATACAACATCTAATAAGAACTAAAATAATTATTATAGCATTAAAAAATAGTAACTTAGTTTGTAGTATAGAGCACAACCAGGAGCCAATGTCACTGGGTAACCAACCAACTAAAAAGGAAGAGTCAGGCATAGGAGGTATTAAGTGTAGCCTAGTAGCCTTATGACATATTTTTTCTAATATCTTATTCTTCTTCTGTGGTATTTATCCAGGTACAGCAGGAGGTAGTAGCAATGCCGCAAACTCCTCCTTGTTGAGCTACAGGAAAATAAAGAGCTATACTATTATTTAATACAACCTAAGCAAGAGATTCAAAGGGTTTCTGTTGGGCTACCATTTCATCTTCAATATCATCAGCAGTTTGAGGCATTGTAGAACATAAATTGTAAATAGATTTTTCAAGCTGAGGAATGCCATAGTTGGTGGAAGTGCTAAAAGGAATAACCATCCCATCTCAGGATTTTTGTCTATTGAATTGTGTTGTGTCATACAGTCTGTCTTATTCCAAATGATGATTGTTAAGTCACTAGTCCAGTGTATACTTTCATTATAGGAGTGAATATGTAAAGGAACTCCTAAAATACATAACATGCATTCACCCATCATGTTCCAGCTATTTAAGCAGGGAAATGCCCAGCTATGAGGTTCATCACTTGGGTTAGATTCATTTATTGCGGGATAATTTTATCCTTCACACAAAAATACATACGTATAAGGAGCACAGATCATGCTACTTTTGGTATAATTGTGTGGAAAGGGAATGGTTTGATTGACTTGCCCAAGCCAATTTTCTGTTAAAGAGTTACTACAACTGTACCATTCTTAGTGAGTTCCAGAGTCTAATACAGAGGGGGAGCAGGTTGCTGAAATATGTTTTATTTCCATTTAGGCAATCTGATAATTTCGTTGAGTATACCAACAAATTGATAAA
>NW_004444071.1:76202-78190 GCF_000243295.1 Trichechus manatus latirostris | reverse complement strand
GGATCTGAGATTTAGTAACACCAAAGTAAATACTTTAGACCATGGAAACTTTAGGCTCTCAATTAATTTGGCTAACTGTTGTTTAATATTTCCACTGGTACATTCTACTAATCCAGAGGACAGGGGATGATAAGGAGTATACAAAAATTGAGTGATTGGAAAGATTTTTCAAATTTCTTTAATAACTTGTCCAGTAAAATGCATTCCACTGTCACTGTGGAGTATGTTGGTGATACCCCATGGTGGTATGATATTATCTAGAACTTTCTTAGTAACAAGGTAACAGTTGCTAAGGAAGTGGGATGAGCTTCAACCCAATGAAAATAGATACAAATCATTACTAAGACAAATTTATATCTCATAGAAGGAGAAAGTTGAATGAAATCTATCTGCCATTCCAACATTGGACCCAGAAGTGTAGGGAATTCTCCTGGTGATATTTTCAAGGGTTTCCCTGGATTGTGCTTTTGACATGTTTGACATTGCACATAGACTTGTTTGACTATATGGCGGAAATTCCCACATCAATGTCTTTCCATAATTTGGACTATTTTATCAACCTCATAGTAGCTTAGAGAATGCATCATGTGCAGCATAGACAACTTTAAGCTTTCTGGAAGAATAGGTGTTTGATTTGGTCCCATTTATAACTTTAGAATTTTTGTCATATTAGCACCCTTGTGATTTCCAATAATTTAATTCCTCTCTAGGTGCTTGTCATTGTTTAGTGGCCAAATCATAGGGTGGAACTCACATGTTAGTGCAGTAACTTTATTCAACTCATATATAGGTACAGGCTGAGCAGTTACATTTGCAGCAGCTCTAACAGCATGAGGGAGCCCCAAAGGCCCAGTAACTAAGCTCTTGGCTGCTAAACAAAAGGCCAGCAGTTCAAACCTATCAGCCACTCTGTGGGAGAAAGATGTGGCCATCTGCTTCTGTAAAGATTTACAGCCTTGGAAACCCTATGGGGCAGCTTTACTCTGTCTTACAGGGTCACTATGAGTCAGAATTGACTCAGTGGCAGCGGGTTTTGGTCTAGCAGCATGATCTGCTAAAGCATTTCCTTTAACCTCAGGAGAGCTTTCTAATATAGCAGAATAAGTAGTTACAGCATATATAGCTTAGTAAGAACCATTAAAAGTCCTTAAATAAGACCCATTAGTAAATAAAACAAGATCAGGATTATGTAAAGGAACATCTTTAAGACCAGCCCTAGGAACTAACAGTTGTTCAGTCAAATCTAGGCAACCATGGTGAGGAGTTTCTTCATCAGAAAAAGGTAGGAGAGTAGCAGGATTAAGTAGTCTACTGCAAGGCAAGAGAATGTGTGGATGCAATAAGAAAAGAATTTCATAGTAAGTGAGTTGGCTAATAAAGAGATGCTGAGTAAGAGCAGAATTTAATAAAGATTCTACTGAATGTGGCACAAGCACATCTAAATCATTTCCCGTAACAATATCAGCAGTGGCTTCAACCAGTTTGGAGGAAGCTACAACTGTTCTCAAGCAAGGTGGATAGGCTCAGGCTACAAGATACAATTGAAGACTATAATATCTAATATTATCTCTGTTAATTTCCATGTGATTGAGTAGGGACTCCTAAAGCATTTCTGTTTCTTTTGTGAACAAATAATGAGAAAGTTTTGTCATAGTTAGGCTTAGAATCAGGAGATTGGGTACATTTTATTTGTTCAGGAAATAGAATAAATAGAACATAACCAATGGAAAGGTTCTATTTGTTCAGGAGACTATTGCAGAGGCTCTGGGTTCTCTTTTTTTAAGCAAAGCATAAAGTGATTTAGCAATCAAAGAAAAGTTTGAAATCCAATTGTGGCAGTAGCCACAAAGGCCCAAAACCCTCTAAGTTTTTTTTTTTTTTTTTTTTTGTATTTGGCAAGGAATGGCTAGAAATGGTTTCAAGTCTTTGTGGATCTAATTGAATCCCCTGTGAAGTTAAAATATGGCCTAAATATGTAACTTGGGTTT
>NW_004444071.1:73560-75838 GCF_000243295.1 Trichechus manatus latirostris | reverse complement strand
GGGGGAATCACCAGAAAATTTATGTCTCTAAGGTCTTGAACAAATCTTCAATTCTTCTCATTAAGTTTCTTAACTGAAAGAATTAGGGTATTACATGGGCTAATGCAAGGTATTATTTCCCTTTATTAATAAATTCCTCAAGTATAGGGGTTAACCTTTGAATTTACTCCTGTCTTAGAGGGTATTAAGAAACGCTGGGAAGTGGTTTCGTTGGGCCAATTTGAACTTTAATTTGTTGTGCACTATGTATTCTTCCCACATCTCTGCAGTAAGAAGCCCATAAGGCTGGGGACACAGAGGATAACAATGGGTGCCCTTTTTCTTAAAGTAGAGGTATTTATTTATTGACAAAGCCTCTAAGTGACATAAGAGGTCTATTTGAATTTTTCCAGAAATTGGAGGGTTACTTCCCCTTTTTATCAAAGATTATAGAGCAATCCCATTCACTTAATAAGACTCATCCTTAAAGATTGACGGGTGTAGTATTACATAAAAGGAAGGAACAGCTTTCAGATAAGGACCCTGAGAATATTGACAATAGCATAGATTGGGGTGTATGTTGAATTTATAACAGTGCTTTTTTTCAGTGTCCAGGAATCTTGCAATAATGGCATAGTCCGGAAAAGGGCAGCCTAGGATTGTTGCCTATAAAAGGAGTTTACAACTGTTGGAGCTACAGAGTCATAATACAATTTGATTCTTAGATTTATTTGTTTGGAGGATGTAGGCCATCTTTTCAGCTATGTTACTACGTTCAGTTACAGGAATATTCTCCCTGTCCAGTTGATGACACATTAGTAATGTTGCCAATTTTGGTCTGAGACAATTGATAAACACAGAACTGAAAGCTATTCTGGCATCTGCAAGCTATAGACCAGAATGCTCAGAGAAAGCCTTGGTAAACCTTTCTTCGAAGTTATACACAGATTCATCAGATTCTTGTGTGCATTCCTGAAGTCTTCTGCAATCAGTTTTATGGGGGAAAACCTTCTGAGTGGCGTCTAGTAGTTCTTTAGCAATGACTTTTGATTCATCATAATAGGCTGCTGAATTAATATGATTGTTTAGACCAATCGATTTATTGGCTTCTTTCCAACTGGTGAGACTAATCCAATTTTATACCTCTCCTGATCCAACTATCATATGGATTAACTGATACAGATCAGCCAGATCAGGTTGGTAAACCTGAATTAAAATGCTGAGTTCTTCTTTAAATTTTGAGAGTCCTCAGTGAGGTTTGGACATTCCTTACCTATTGCTCTTAATTTGGCTTTAGCGCAGGGAGAGAAAGTAATTACAGGGTTTTTTTTTTCTCCCACCCTTCAACTGTTTTAACATTAAAGGACATCTGAGACATCAGAGGAGGTTTACGGTCAAGAGGCAGATCATTGCTTGCAAATGGCATTTCAGATAGACCAGGATACTTTCCAAGATATAGGGGTAGAGTAGGGTACTAAGAAAGAGGAGGAATAGAGGGATCTGAAGGAGTGGACTGGTCAACTGCCTTGCGTGTTTCCTCCTTCATTAAGAGACTTATTAATCTTGGTTAATTTGGGTACTGTGTCTTGTAAAGAAGCCAATTTAGAATCACTGACATATTTTTAGAAGCTTCTAAATACCGATCAAAAAACATCATAAACGTTTTTGTTTAATTATTAAAAAAAAAACAAAAACGAAAACAACCTATTGCCGTCTAGTCAATTCTGACTCATAGCAACCCTATTGGACAGAGTAGAACTGCCCCATAGGGTTTCCAGGGAGCATCTGGTGGATTGAAACTGTTGACCTTTTGGTTAGCAGCCAAACTCTTAACCACTACACTACTAGGGTTTCCCTTGTTTAGTTATATGATTCTCTAATTTAGATCACAGATATAACAACTTTCCCAATTCAAACGAACCTAAAAGTGGCCACCAGTCCCACAAACAGTGTTTGGTCAGGACATGCCAAGAGTCCTAATACAAGCATGGCTGAGACCCATAAGTCTTGGAAATGTAACAGGAGATCTGCTAGAGAAATCTGCAGGCTTAGATTCAGTAAAACCATGACCTCGCAAAAAAAATAAACAAAAAAAACATGCAAACATCTGCAGACAAAACCCAAAATCTGAATAAAATGGGGCAAGTTACAATGTAACAAGACAGAGCTTGTGATCTAAGAGGACTCACCAAATGACCTTCAAGGTACCTTGTAGAAACAAACAGCCTAAAAGGACTGGCAAGATCTTTTGCCTGTGTCTGATAAGGGCCTCCAAGCTATAGGCCGGTTGCTTCAGTCC
>NW_004444071.1:71311-72420 GCF_000243295.1 Trichechus manatus latirostris | reverse complement strand
TCTCCAATAAGTAGATAGTTGACAGCATGAATCTAATACCTGCACATGACTAACTTGCAGTTTTTTGCATAGTCATGCTATTAGGAAACAGAGAAGAGGATATTGATCAAATATTATCATGATTTAACTCAGAATAAGCTTAACTATATTTTGTACGTCTTTCTTCTAGGATTCCAATACTGCAGTTTAGATGAGTTATGCTTATTGAATAAGTCATTTGTTTTTTATTAGATAATTATTAAGATTTCCTCTGTATTATTTTCTTTCTGAATTTCAACAACATTACTTTCAGTTAATCAGATCTGATTTTCTCAGGGGTAGACTTAATACCTAAATTTGCCAAGAATTTTTGCATTTCTTCTAATTTGACGGTGTGGTGTTCTTGTATGTACTTTCCTTGTTTCCTTAGGATGGTTTGAGAACTTGTAAGTACCATCTGTAGATATATCCTCTAAGATTTACTTTATTTTTAGATCTTGTTCTTTGCTTGATAAGGTCCCATTTAGATGAGTGTCCTTGAAAGAAATTAAAGCAAAAATAAATGACATTGTTAGAGTATACACAAGATAGAAATATACTGATACTTTATAATTTGTAATAAATGTAGTGTTTTCAGTGATTTCAAGGGAATCATTAAATGGGCCTTCATAGAAGCTATGTATGTTAAAGTTTTGGTGGAGGTGCTTATATATTTTGGGAGTGGGAGCTCTTCCCATAACATTTGTCAGCATTTGTGATGTACAAAAATAAAATAAAATATTACTTAATCTTGATTAATTCTATTGAAGTATAATTTAAGATTGTATTTGTTTACATTCCATTTCTATCTTTCTCATATTTCTGAAGTTTAGAATATAAATGGATAATTTTTCACAATAATTCTACATACTAAGCAATGCTAAAATACCATTGTCATGTAACAATATTTCTTCAGGTCATGCTTCTGTTTGATCTAGATTCCTTGAAGCTTGTTACAGATAGACTGGGCTCCTCGCAGCCTAAAGGCTGGCCTTTTTTTGACTGACCTTGGCTGACATCACTCATTTTTCAATTGCCTCATATACATCCAAAAGCTGGACAATGAATAAGGAAAACCAAAGAACTGACTC
>NW_004444071.1:68841-70370 GCF_000243295.1 Trichechus manatus latirostris | reverse complement strand
AATTTTCAGAAAGAAAGCAGTTTTAGTATTTGTAGTAGAAGAATTTAAATTGGAGGTATTTTGAATGACTTTTAATTTTAAAACTTAAACTTTATAATTTATTCAGATTTAAAGTGCACTTAAAATGTTGCAATTTTTTTTTTCTTTTGGCTTTAATAAAGAGAAGTTTATTTCCTCACAGTAAAGTAGGCTAAGAGTCCAAATTCAGGGCGTCAGCTCCAGGGGAAGGCTTTCTCTCCTTGTCGGCCTTCTTCTCATCAGTGCTCCCCCCGATTAGGAGCTTCTCCATGCAGGGACCCTGGGTCCAAAGGACACGCTCTGCTCCTGGCGCTGCTTTCTTGGTGGTATGAAGTCCCCTGCAAATTTTTAATGAAGGATTATCTAAAATCATCTTTTCAGTATAATTTAATAAATACGTTATTTATGCCCTAGATTAAAACTAATATTTTATTTAAATTACTAACAAAGAAAATAAGTATTTGTCTCATGTCTTTAGTTACCTAACGCTGCTGTTACACGTATACCACAAATGGGTTTCTTAAAGAATGGAAATTTATTTTTTGACAGTTCAGGAAACTATAAGTCCAAATTCAGAGTGAGGCTCAAAGAGGAGGTCCTTCCTTGTGTATTTCAGCTCCTAGTATTAGCCAGTAATCCTTAACATCCCTGGGCTTGTAGATACATCTGTCATGTGTGTCTTCCTGTGGTGTCTCCCTCCTGTAAGTCTCTTTGTGTATTCTGCTCTTTCTACAACACAGAAATAAGTAGGTTTAGGACTCACCCTACTGTGGTATGGCTTTACTAACATAACAAAATAGAAACCTTATTTTCAAAGAGAATGACATTCACAGGTACCAAACCAAAAACCAAACCCACTGATATCCAGTCGATTCTGACTAATAAGGAACATATAGGGCAGAGTAGAATTGCCCCATAGAGTTTCCAAGGCTATAATCTTTATGGAAGCAGACTGCCACATCTTTCTCCCAAGGACCAGCTACTGGGTTCCAATTGCTGACCTTTCTGTTAGCAACTGAATGCTGCATTCCCCTCAGTAAAGCCTTAATGATAAACCTGGTGGCACAGCGGTTAAGCATTTGGCTGCTAACCAAAAAGTCGGCAGTTTGAATCCACCAGTTGATCCTTGGAAACCCTATGGCACAGCTCTACTCAGTCCTAAAGGGTCACTATGAGTCGGAATTGACTGAATCTGAACTGCAACAGGTTTGGTTGGTTTTGGGTAATGATAATCATATAAATAAAATTTTAAGTGCTATTAAAACTCTGTTATGAGATACTATGGATTGAATTATACCTCCTAAAAATTTATTGTACATATTGTATTGTACAGAAGCATATATATTCAATACATTTTGTTTTTGTTGTTGTTAGGTGCCCTGGAGTCAGTCCTGACTCACACAGACCCTATGTACAGCAGAATGAAACAATACTTGGCCCTGCACCATCCTCACAATCATTGTTATGCTTGAGCCCACTGTTGCAACCACTGTGTCAATCCATCCCATAGA
>NW_004444071.1:41169-43572 GCF_000243295.1 Trichechus manatus latirostris | reverse complement strand
CATGTTGCCCGGAAGTCACTCCTGCTCATTTTTGAGTGTTGTTTACTTGCTATATTTTTTTCCATCCTTTGAGTTTTAGTTTGTTTGTGTCTTTAAGTGTATGATGTGCAGTGTATAGATGGATCTTGTTTATTTTATCCATTCTGCCGCTCTCTGTCTCTTTATTGGTTCGTTTAGTACAATTGCATTCAGCATAATTATTGATAGGTATGAGTTTAGTTCTGTCATTTTGATGTCTTTTTCTGTGTGTTGTTGACAGTTTATTTGTTCCACTTAATTTGCTGTGTTGAGTCTTATGTATTTACTTTTCCTCTTTTTCATTGTTGTTGATTTTGCATTTGCTGAGTCTTTATGTTCTTCGTATTTTTAATTTTGATGTGTTGGATTGTTAGTTTCCTTTGTGGTTACCTTAATATTACTGCTGTTTTTCTAAGTTTTAACCACTCTTTTGTTTCTTTATATAGCCTTGACTTCCCCTTCAAATGAAAGAGCTATGACTACATTATTTAGTCCCTCTTTTTTGTTTTTCTGTTGTCATCTTTTACATATTAATATTTCTGTTTTGCTATTTTCAATATTTTAGCTTTGATTTATTTTCTTGACTTCCCTAGCTGAGTTGTGGTTCCTCTGTACTGTGTTCTAGTCTTGGGTTGTTATCTGATATTGTTGATTTTCTGAACGTAGGACTCTCTTTAGAATTTCTTGTAATTTTGGTTTGGTTTTCACAAATTCCATAAACTTCTGTTTATCTGGAAATGCCCTAAATTTGCCATCATATTTTAGAGACAGTTTTGCTATATATGTAATTCTTGATTGACAATTTTTTTCCTTCAAGGCTTTATATATGTCATCCTATTGCCTTCTTGCCTGCATTGTTTCTGCTGAGTATTAACAGCTTAGTCTTATTGACTCTCTGTAAATGACTTTTTGTTTATCCTTAGCCACTCTAAAAATTCTCTCTTTATCTTTGGTTTTGGCAAGTTTGATTATAATATGACTTGGTGACTTTCTTATGGGATCTACATTGTGTAGGGTTCGATGAGCTTCTTGGATAGATGTCTTCTCATCTTTTACAATATCGGGGAATTTTTCTGTCAACAAGTCTTAAGAATTCTTTCTATATTTTCTGTTGTCCCCCATGTTCTCGTACTCCAATCACTCGTGGGTTATTCCTCTTGATAGAGTCCCACATAATTCTTAGGGTTTCTTCATTTTTTTAAATCCTTTCATCTGATTTTTCCTCAAATAAGTTGTCAAGTGCTTTATCTTCAACCTTTCTAATTCTGACTTCCATTGCCTCAATTCTGCTCCTATGACTTTTTATTGAGTCATATAATTCCAAAATTTTATTGTTAATCTTTTGGATTTCTGATTGCTGTCTCTCTATGGATTCTTGTAGCCTGTTAAATTTTTCATTATACTCTTGTGTAATCTTTTTACATTCCTCTGTTGCTTTATCTGTGTGTTTCTTGGCTTGCTCTGTGTTTTACATGATCTCCTTCCTGATCCTTGAAGAGTTCTGTATATTAATCTTTTGAATTCTACCTCCAGTAATTCCAAGAAATCCTCTTCCTCTGGTAGGTTCCTTGAATCTTTGTTTTGGTGGCTTCCTGAAGCCATCGTGTTCTGCTGTTTATGTGATTTGATATTAATTATTGTCTCCAAGCCATAAATGAGTTATTATATTTATTTATTTTATGTTTGCTTACTGTGTCCTAGCTTCTTATTTTATTGTATTTTAATATGCCCAAATAAGCTGGTGGTGTAAGCTTTTTGATTATTGGCATCTTTGAAGCTCTCACTTCCTCTCTCCAGGTGGCTAGAAGTTCAATTACTTTTCTTGTGTGGATTCGGCTCAGGTGTCCAGGTCATCGGTCACCGAGTGTGTGATGCAGGCTCTCACCTACAGTCCTAGATGGGCAGGGATGATTGGAGTAGGCACAAGTATCTGGCTGCAGCAGGGGGTCATGCACTGATTAAGGTAAGAGGCTGACTGCTGTCCCTGAGCGTCTGGGTGGAAGGTGTGTCTTGTTCCCTAGAATGTGGAGGTAGGTGGGTTTTGCAACCAGACTATGGGCACACAATGCTGTTGGCTGTAAGGACTCAGAGTCACCACTTACTCTGGGATCCTGTCACTAGTGGCTCAGTGAAATGGGTGGAGCCACCAGTCCTCAAGCCCTTGATGTGGGTACGTAAGGACCCTGCTTCATGGGCAGGGTGGTGTCAAATGTCACGAATCTGCCACTCCCCCTTATAGCTGATACAGATGAAAATAGACTTCAGGTATATACTCTGCTGTACTGTGCTAATGAAGGCCTATGCTGTTGAAATGGGCCCATACATGTCTATGCAGGGATGAAAGGCATTCAAAGACCATGGACCCCTTATACTTATGCCTAGTCA
>NW_004444071.1:29390-40307 GCF_000243295.1 Trichechus manatus latirostris | reverse complement strand
AACTTTGTCAGAAATAGAATGGGATATCATTAGTCACAATGTATGTGTTTAATATTGCCTGTTCTTCAAAATAAGGAATTATTTGCAACTATACTTTTACAGGAGCCCTGGTGGTTTAGTTGTTAAGAGCTATGGCTGCTAACCTAAAGGTCTGCAGTTCAAATTCACCAGCCACTGCCTGGAAACCCTATGGGGCAGATCTATTCTGCCTTATAGGATCACTATGAGTTGGAATCAACTGGACGGCAGCAAGTTTGGTTTTAGTTTTATACTTTTAGAAGTTAGACATATACCATTTACAGTCATTATTATTCTAAAGATTGAGAATATATATGGTGCTCTAAGCTCTCTTCATATCTTTCCTGGTGAGATTTAAATGACCATAAGGTATTTTTCATATATTCAGAGATGCAGGAGAAGGAAAATGAGTTCTGATATTTTCCTTACTCATCTTTTTCCTGTTCCTCTTATTATTCCTTAGAGAAACAGTAGCTGTGAAGCTTTTCATGTATCTTATAAGAACCGTTGTATTTAAGTGTTTATACAAAAAAATGCCTAGTTCAGCTTATTCATTTTTTTAATTTTTAATTTTTTAAAGATTTATTTCTCCTGTAAACAGAACATATACAAAGACAAGCTTTCTGTACAGGAAGAAATAGCCTTTACTGAATGAACCAGTCACAGAGTGACCCAGAGTCAGTATTGTAATGCAGTCAGATGAATATGTGGACATAGAACTAAGTGAATTCCTTCACTACAGAAATAAAAATGAGAAAAAAAGAATAAGAAACAGAAAAATAAAATTATGGTCAAATTCAATAGATATTTTCAGTCAAAGAGCTACTTGGATGACATATGTTAATGTGTGAAGTGGTAAATTTTTATGAGAAGACAAACAAAATCATTAATGGAGATACCCTGGAGTTAATTTTACTTTTTGGAAATGTAGATCCCATGTTTAACATTTGGAATATTTTGAATGTTTATTGAAAAGAAATATAGGAACATTGAATCCATGTGCATAAATGCACATGCACACACACGCTGTTGTTGTTAAGTGTAATCAAGTTGACTGTGACTCAGAGTGACCCTATTATAAAAGAATAGAAGATCTAAGAACTGACACATTTGAATTATGGTGTTAGTGAAGAATGTTACATATGCGATGGACTTCCAGAAAAACAAACAAATCTGTTTTGGAGGAAGTACAACCAGAAAGCCCCTTAGAAGTGGTGATGACAAGACTTCCTTTCACTTACTTCGGACTTTGGAACGCACACACTACACATGATAAAACAATTGTTGAAATCCTGTTCAATCTCAAATTAAGTAATACACTAAATCCCATAGAGGTGATTTCTCAACTTCACAGTAAACTGATTCAAAGCTATAATTTGATAGATTAAAAAAAAAAAAAAAGATTTGACTCTGTAAAGATGCAGCCTATAAGAAAAATGTCCAGGGACTTAAAGATATTTGTAATAGCAGCACAAAACTAAATGTGACTGCTTATATAAAAAATATTTATTTGTGTCAGAAATTATAATACGGTAAGCATAAAAATTGGTTTGGATTGTATTATAATGTTATTTTTATAAATTGGAAGGAAATTTTCAATTTATCACTTTAATAATCTGGTATAACTTGATGATTTTGTCAATGAGAATTATAAGTGGTAAATGCAAAATTATAGAAATGAAAATATGAGCAGTTTAGTAAATATTTTTTTAAATTGCATTCGTTAAGGTAATGCTTGTTGCTGTAACAAACACCAGATTTCTGGGAATTAACTTAATCTTATTTGAGTAAATGCCCGATGAGGTTGTTCCTGGTCAATCACACTGATGGAACATAGGATAAGTAACAGCAATAGAACTCAAATTTGAAAAAGAGAAGAGTAAGAGCTACAACACTGCACTATAGGAAGTATTCCATCTTGCAGGCGGCTATATTCTTAATTAGATTCACATGCAGCTCTCTGGTTTAATATTTCCTACAGCTTGCTTTCTGTTTGTATGATTTGTGGGACTCAAGGGTTATTCTAAAGCTTGAACAGTCAGACAACTTTTTTTTTGAGTATAAACATAATGTATTTTTGCAATAAATTTTCCTCATGCCCATCAACAGATGAATGGATAAACAAACTATGGTGCATACACACAATGGAGTACTATGCAACGTGAAAGAACAGTGATGAATCTGTGAAGCATCTCATAACATGGATGAAACTGGAAGACATTATGCTGAGTGAAATAAGTCAATCACAAAAGGACAAATATTGTAGGAAACCTCTATTGTAAAAACCCATGAAAAAGAAAACTTAGTTACTTCATATTTACTTGTTTCTGTATTGACAAATAAAGTAACTACTAGCCAGTGTGACAATTGAACAAATGAAATGCTGCTAGTCAGTGAAAAGTAAACAGTGTACTTCCAAGACTCTGTATGAAAAACGTAAAATACTTCATTAATAATTTTATACTCATTATATATTGAAATTATAATATTTTTGATGTTGTCATTGTTAGGTGCCATCGACTTGGTTCCAACTCATAGTGACCATATGTACAACAGAATGAAACACTACCTGGGCCTGCACCATCCTCACAATCCTTATTATGCTTGAGCCCATTGTCGCAGACATGATCCTATCTATTTCTTGTAATATCTGGATGCAGGTGCTTAATATTTGTCAAACTCTAATAATTTGGTTCTTTCCAACAAATTCCTCTGTATATAGCTACAGACTCATTAGGCAGGTAGTTTGTCTTACATGCTATTACAGGTGAAAGTTACCCCAAATATTTTATGTAAAAGGGTTCTCTATTATTCCCACTTAATTAGTGTCTGTTTTCTAGGAGGAAAAGCAATGCCACAAAACTTATTTTCTGTTACATTCACACAGTACTGGTGAATTTTTTTTTTAAAAAAACAACATATATATATATTTGTATATATAGTTTTTTATAAATTGTTTCAACAAAGGAATGAAGCACTGGAGATGCTTACTCCTCTACGCCAAGAAATCTGGAAGAGAGCTACCTGGCCAACTGATTGGAAGAGATCCATATTTGTGCGCATTCCAAAGAAAGGTAATCCAACAGAGTGCAGAAATTATAGAACAATATCATTAATATCACACTTAAGTAAAATTTTACTGATAATAGTTCAAAAATGATTGCAGCAGTACATCAACAGGGAACTGCCAGAAATTCAAGCCTGATTCAGAAGAGAAATTTTTTCACAGCTCTGAAGGTTAAAAGTGCAAATTAGGGCCTTGGCTGTGTTGATTCCTTCTATGAGCCTCTCTCCTTTTTCTGGTGACTGCTGTCAATCTTTGGCGTTTCTTGGCATTTCTATGTATCTGTCTTCCCCTGAGTGTGTCTCTATGTCTATTTTGTGCTTTTGATAACTTAGAAGTGACCAGGTATAGGACCTACACAACTGTGGTATAACCAAATTAACATAACAAAGAAAATCCTATTTCCAAACAGGATTTTAACTGAACATATGTATAGAATTCTAGTAGATTCTTTTTTGCAAATTTTCCTTTTATTATATCATTACATTACAGATTGGTCATGTCCAATTGAAGGTTATATGGGAGCTTCTCAGTTTTACAATTAAATGCATCTTGAAGTACGGAAATTGCCTTTGAACTTGCGTTGAGTTCTCAAAACCACTGCTGGAATGGTAAATTGAGCTAATAAAATGCGTGTACTGAAAAGCTGTGTTCAGTTAGAGATGTGCTTCTTGTCTTAACTTTTGACAACACAGTGTGTGAAGCAGCTTGACATTACTCAAGATTCAAACAATGTTAATGGCGATCAAAGTCATTTCAATGTACATACATTTCTCATACAAGCACTGCTTTGTTTTTGAAACAGGATTAAGTCAATGGCAACAGTGAATTTTTAAAGCCATTCAGTGCTTCATAATAGTGACTGAGGAAGTCTTTTTCACATTCAGAAAACAAAAGAAAACAATCCCCACCCTTAGTATGGAGCAAAATTGAAGTGATTAAATTACAAATCCTGGATTATTTCAGGGTTATTATTGGAAAAACTTATACTTGAAAAATAGAAAAAGTACATCATTCTCAAGAGGAAAAGTTTCTATTCACTGACTGACTCTCCTGTTCACTCAAATTGCATGATTATTCAAAAATAACTTATCATTTCATGATGAGAATGACGCCAAGTGCAGCTGCTTATTATCTATGCAAAAAATTGATTTTTATTTTGACAACAGTATTGTCTTAGCTACCTAGTGCTGCTGTAACACGAATACCACAAGTGAGTGGCTTTAAAAAAAACACAAATTTTCTCACAGTTCTGAAAGCTAAAAATTCAAATCAGGAGTTTAGTCATATTAACATCTTAATACTAATACTAAACATATTACTTTTGTATTATTTATTGTAATTATTTTCTAATCATGATGTTTTTAATCTAATTTCTAAGGGAAATAGGAGTTAGCAATAGGGAAATTCTCAGGAGAAGATTTCCTAACACATTAGCATCATCATAACCAATAAGAATTTTTTTCTTATTTTTTCTTTATTATCTCCCCTTGATCTTCATTTACATTCTAATCTTTCCATAATTGCTGTTTAATATATTTAATTATGTCCTTAGATATCTGTATATTCTTGAAAGGAACATATTCATACATGATTTTAATAAAAAATAGCAGTGTGCTGTAGGCTTCCTCTTCCTTTTTATTCAAGTCTTTGTTTTTAAGTTTATGTTTTTCCTGTAATTAAATACAGCGTATTACTTCTGAGTGATCCATAGTGATGTTTCATAAGTACACATTATATTCTTTCATTTTCTTACTGATTAATATCTATAATACTTCAACTAATACGAATCTCGTTTTCATATTTTTGACAAAAAATAAGTATTAATTAAATCTCATTGTTTTTATTGATGCTTTAATTAATATTGCTGTATTATTAATATGACATCATAAATAAGTGAAAGAGGACTGATTATTTCAAATTCCAAGTATATTCAGAGAGAAAGTAAAAAGAAATAACAAATAAAAAAAACCTTGGTAACAGGAGAGGTAATTGTGATATCTAAAATTTTCAAGAGATGGATACCTAGTATAAACTAAGAATTTCAAATCAACAAGAAAAAAAGGAAAATCAACAGAAGTTAAGTATATGTATAGGTATTAGATGAAGGATAAATTTGAATAGTCAAACACTATGCAAACATGGTCAACCTTACTAGTAGATATTGTTGTTTGCTGTGGAGTCCATTAAGACTCAGGCTGTTGTTATTGTTAGATACCGTCCAGTCAATTCTGACTCATAGCAACCCTATGTGCAACAGAACAAAACACTGTCTGGTCCTGTACCACTATTCACAATCTTAGCTATGTTTGAGCCCATAGTTGCAGGCACTGTGCCAATTCATCTCATTCAGGGTCTTCCTATTTATCCCTGACCTCTACCAAGCATGCTGTCCTTCTCCAGGGACTGGCGCCTCCTGATAAAATGTCCAAAGTAAGTAAGACAAAGTGTCATCATCTTGGCTTCCAAGGAGCACTCTTGCTGTATTTCTTCCAAGACAAATTTGTTTGTTTTTCTGCAAGTCCATAATATATTCAATATTCTTCACCAACACCATAATTCAAAGGCATCAATTGATTTTCAGTTTTCCTTATTCATAGTCCAGCTTCCACATGCCTATGAGGCAAGTGGAAATATCAAAGTATGGGTCAGGCACACCTTCCTCCTCAAAGTGACGTCTTTGCTTTTTAACACTTTAAAGAGGTCTTTTGCAGCAGATTTGCCCAATGCGGTATGTTGTTTGATTTCCTGACTTCTGCTTTCAAAGGCGTTGATGTGGATTGAAGTAAAATGAAATCCTTGACAACATCACTCTTTTCTCTATGTATCATGATATTGCTTATTGGTCCAGTTGTGAGGATTTTTTTGTTTATATTGAGGCTTAATCCATGCTGAAGGCTGTAGTCTTTGATTTTCATCACCAAGTGCTTCAAGTAGTCTATGCTTCCAGAAAGCAAGGTTGTGTCATCTGCATATTGCAGGTTGTTAATGAGTCTTCTGTCAATTCTGATGCCTCATTCTTGTTTACATAATTCAGCTTCTCAGAGTATTTACTCAGTAAATAGATTGAATAACCGTGGTGAGAGGATACAACCCGGACCCACACCATTCCTGACTTTAAACCATGTAGTATTCCCTTGCTCTTTTTGAAAGACTGCCTCTTGGCCTATGTACATTTTCCACATAAACATGATTAAATGTTTTGGAATTCTCATTCTTTGCAAGGTTATTCATAATTTTTAATGATCCACACAGTCGAATGCCTTTGCATAGTCAATAAAATACAGGTAAACATCTTTCTGTTTTTCCATATTTTCAGCCAAGATGCATCTGATATCAGCAATGATATCCCTCATTGCATGTCTTCTTCTGAATCCAGCTTGAGTTTCTGGCAGATCCTGATCAATGTACTGCTGCAACTGCTTTTGAATGATCTTCAGCAAAATTTTACTTGTATGATGTTAATGATGTTATAATTCCCATATTCTGTTGGATCACCTTTCTTTGGAATGGGCACAAATATGGATTTCTTCCAGTCAGTTGGTCAGGTAGCTGTCTTCCAAATTTCTTGGTGTAGATGAGTGAGCACCTCCACTGCTGCACCCCTTTGTTGAAACATCTCAATCAGTATTCCATCAATTCCTGGACCCTTGTTTTTCACCAGTGCCTTCAGTGCAGCTTGGACTTCTTCCTTCAATTCCATTGGTTCTTGATCATACACTACCTCCTGAAATGGTTGATGTCGACACATTCTTTTTGTTACACTCTGTATTCCTTCCATATGCTTTTGATGCTTCCTGAGTTGAACTCATAGCAACCATATATTATAGAGTAGAAATGCCCCATAGGGTCTCCTAAACTGTAATCTTTACAGGCCACTACTTGTCTGTCCAGTTTGTCATATTGTAGTGGCTGGCATGTTGCTGTGATGCTGGAGGTATGCCACCAGTATTTCAAATACCAGCAGGGTCACCCATTGTGGACAAGTTTCAGTGGAGCTTCCAAATTAAGACAGTCTAGACTGACTGAAAAATGGGTCAGTGAAAACCTTATGAACAGCAGCAGAAGATTGTCTGTTACACTGCCAGAAGATGAGCACCTCAGGTTGGAAGGCACTCAAAATATGACTGGGGAAGAGCTGCCTCTTCAAAGTAGAGTCAACCTCAATGACATGGATGGAGTCAAGCTTTCAGGACCTTCATTTACAGATATGGCATGACTAAAAATGAGAAGAAACAGCTGCAAATGTCCACTAATGATTGGAACATGGAATGTATGAAGTATAAATCTAGAAGAATTTGAAGTTGTCAAAAATGAAATGGAACTCATATTGATTAGTATCCTAGGCATTAATGAATGGAAATGTACTGTTATTGGCCATTTTGAATCAGAGAATCATATTATCTACTATGCCAGGAATGGCAAATTGAAGGAGAATGACACCCCATTCTTCTTCAAAAAGAACATTTCAAGATCTATGCTGAAGTACAATGCTATCAGTGGTAGGATGATATCCAACAGCCTACAAGGAAGATCAGTTGATATGACTATTATTCAAATTAAGACACCAATCACTAAGGCCGAAGATAAAGAAATTGAAGTTTTTACCAACTTATGCAGCCTAAAATTCATCAAATATACAATCAAGATGCATTGATAATTACTGATGATTGGAATGCAAAAGTTAGAAACAAAGAAGGATCAGTGGCTGGATAATATGTCTTGGTGATAGAAAGAACTCCAGAGATTGCATGATAGAATTTCACAAGACCAATGACTTATTCACTGCAATTACCTTTCTAAACAATGTAAATGGCTACTATACATGTGGACCTCACCAAATGGAATATGCAGGAATCAAATTGATTACGTCTGTGGAAAGAGACGATGGAAAAGCTCAATATCATCAGTCAGAACAAGGCCAGGGGCGAACTGCAGAACAGACTATTATTTTATCATATGCAAGTTCAAGTTGAAGCTGAAGAAAATTAGAGCAAGTCTACAAGAGCCAAACTACAATGTTGAGTATATCCCACCTGAATTTGGAGACCATCTCAAGAATAGATTTGATGCATTGAACACTAATGACCAAAGTCCAGACAAGTTGTAGAATGACATCAAGGACATCATACATGAAAAAAGAAAGACGTCATTAAAAAGACAGGAAAGAAAGAAAGGAGCAAAATAGATGAAATAAGAGGCTCTGAAACTTGCTCTTCAATGTAGAGTAGCTAAAACGAATAGAAGAAATGATGAAGTAAAAGAGCTGAAAAAGAAAATTTCAAAGGGTGGCTCAAGGAGACAAAGTAAAGTACGATACTGAAATGTGCAAAGACCTAGAGTTAGAAAACCAAAAGAGAAGAACATGTTGGGCATCTCTCAAGCTGAAATAAATCGATGAAAAAATTCAAGGCTAGAGTTACAATACTGAAGGATTCTATGGTGAAAATATTGAATGGTGCAGGAAGCATCAAAAGAAGATGGAAGGAATACACAGAATCACTGTACCAAAAAGAATTGGTTGATTTTCAACCATTTCAGAAGGTAACATAAGATCAAGAACCAACGATATTGAAGGAATAAGTCCAAGCTGCACTGAAGGCACTGGTGAAAAATAAGGGTCTAGGAATTGATGGAATACCAATTGAGATGTTTCAACAAACAGATGCAACACGGGATGTGCTCACTCATCTATGTCAAGAAAATTGGAAGTAAGTTACCTGGCCAACTGACTGGAAGAGATCCATATTTGTGCTGATTCCAAAGAAAGGTGATCCAACAAAGTGCAGAAACTATCAAATAATATTAACATCATACAAGTAAAATTTTGCTAAGGATCATTCACTAGCAGTTACAGTAGTACATTTATAGGAATCTGCCAGAAATACAAGCTGGATTCAGAAGGAGGACATGGAATGAGGAATATCATTGCTGATATCAGATGGATCTTGGTTGAAAGCATAGAAAACCAGAAAGATGTTTACCTGTGTTTAATTGACTACATAGAGGCATTTGATTGCGTAGATCATAACAAATTATGGATAACTTTGTGAAATGGGAATTTCAAAACACTTAATTGTGTCCATGAGGAACCTATACATAGACCAAGAGGCAGTCTTTCAAACAGAATAAAGGGATACTGTGTGGTTTAAAATCAGGAAAGATGTGTATCAGGGTTGTATCCTTTCATGATACTTATTCAATCTGTGTTCTGAGCAAATAAGAGAAGCTAGAATATATGAAGAACAGGGTATCAGGATTGGAGGAAGACTCATTAACAACCTTGATATGCAGATGACAAAACCTTGCTTTCTGGAAGCAAAGAGGACTTGAATCATTTAGTGATGAAGATCGAAGACTACAGCCTTCAGTATGGATTACACCTCAATATAAAGAAAATAAAAATCCTCACATGGTTGGATTTTTACTGGACCAATAAGTAATATAATGATAAACAGAGAAAAGATTAACAGTGTCAAGGATTTCGTTTTATTTGTATTCACCATCAATTTCCATGGAAGCAGCAGTCAAGAAATCAAAAAACGTATTGCATTAGGCAAGTCTGCTGCAAAAGACTTCTTGAAGGTGTTAAAAAGTAAAGATATAATTTTAAGGACTAAGGTGAGTCTGACCAAACCATGATGTTTTCATTCTCCTCATATGCATGGGAAAGCTGGATAATGAGTAAGGAAGACTGAAGAAGAATTATGGTGTTGGCAAAGAATAGTGAATATTCCTTAGACTGCCAGAAGAATGAACAAATCTGTCTTGGAAGAAGTACAGCCAGAATGCTCCTTAGAAGCAAGGATGGCAAGACTGTGTCTCACATACTTTGGACATGTTATCTGGAGGGAAGAGTCCTTGGAGAAGAACATCATGCTAGGTGAAGTACAGGGTCAGCGAAAAAGAGAAACACTCTCAATGAAGTGGACTGACACAGTGGCTGCAACAATGGGCTTAAGCATAACAAAGATTGTGAGGATGGTGTATGACCTGGCAGTGTTTTGTTCTGTTGTACATGGGGTCGCTGTGCATCAGAACCAACTTGATGGCACCTAACAGCATCAACCTATTGAATGGAGACCTGGTGACACAGTGGGGAGACCTGGTGACACAGTGGTTAAGAGCTCAGGTGCTAACCAAAAAGTCTGCAGTTCAAATCCACTAGCCACTTCTTGTAAACCCTATGGGGCAGGGCAGTTCTACTCTTTCCTATAGATTCTCTGAGTTAGAAGCGACTTGACGGCAATAGGTTTTTTTTTTAACCTATTAAGTGAAAATAGCAGATATTATGGGAAACTAATTAATAGATACTATATTATCCAAATAATGTTTTATTATATACTGAAGCAGGGTGCTATTACGTTAACAAATTTAGGTGGCAACCCTTTTAGTACTGCCACATATTTGGAAGACAGCAGTTGGTTTAGTAAGAATAGGTCTGAATTTCCTACCGTCAACTTGAACCGAAAAGTCTTCTCATCATACTTGATGTCCCTGTTTATCCTAGTCATCTCTAAAAGTACAAGCCTCCCCAGTCATCCATCACTAACTGAAATGTCATCTCATGATTCTCTCTACATTTCCCTCAGTTGACAAATCACCAGTCCCTTTATCTTTGTACACAAATCATTTTACAGTCTTTTACAAATTCTTCATTATCAAAAAACACTGTCAACTTCAATTTTTAAAAAAATCCTTATGCCACTTTGTCTTTATTAAAAGTTTGTTGTCCCCTGAAAATATCAATTGCCTTAAAGACAATTGGAGTGATTTATTTTTTTCTCACCAAATACAGAAAAATGTAATTGTCATATAAAGGTTATGATCTGTCT
>NW_004444071.1:18010-19685 GCF_000243295.1 Trichechus manatus latirostris | reverse complement strand
TTTATGTTTGTAACATTATTTTCCTAAATGTTAAAAATACATGATCTTGCCCTAAATAATGTTATTATCTGGTTAGAGAGACAAGATACAGTAATGAAAGTGAAGGTATATCCTAAGTGCCAAATCAGTACTTTAGGCATTGTTGGTATTGTGGGAAGGGCTGTTGACTCACCATATCTTTGCTAATAGAGATTATGCTTTGTTGCAATATAATGGACAAAAGAACTGTAAGAAATTTGTAGGAAATGCCATGCTTGAAACCAATTCTTACTTATAGATCATAGCCAGGACTCTTTTTAGAGACTAGCATTCAGAGTAGAAGATCAGGTTACAAGGGTTGGGACCAAAAGGATTCATCTACTGTATGAGTTTAATTAAAAAAAAAATAATGAATTAGGATGACAGAAGAGGATTGTTTGTGAGGAGGAAGTGATGGAAATACAACATGGTGATGAAAAAGTCACACGAAGAAAGAGAGAAAGTTTAAGCAGTTGCACATAAGGGGAAGAGGGCCTAGAGAATATTAGATACTGCAGCAAACATTCAATTTCATATTATCAAAGTTATGTGGGTGTGTTAGCCTGGTATTGTCAGTTATGTTGATCTTTCATGAAATTTTTGATGTGTGATATTCTGAATGTTAAGACATGGTAGGAGCAAACTAAACATACCTATGGATCAGTGTGTCCTGAGAGTTCATTAGGACACCTTGATGCTTCTGGTGATCTTTTTCATTAGAAATAGAAAATTGTAATTCTATTACTATGCATTTAAGTTTGGCATATTGAACATTTTTAGCTAACCATCCAAGTCTATATTCTTATCTACATCTATCTATCTACATATATATACATATATATTTATATCTATATGTATATATATGTCTGTCTATGTTTGTTATCAGACTAAGACAAGCTAGGAAGAAAGACCTGGCAATCTACTTCTGAAAATTAGTGAAAACCCTATGGATCACAAGGGTCCAATCTGCACCTAATCGTTCAGATGGCACAAGACCAGGCAGCATTTTGTTCGGTTGGGCATGGTGTCACCCTGAATCGGAAATAGCCATGAATTGGGGGCCGACTTGAAAGCAGATAACAGCAACGTCTATGTCTATACTTATACCTATGTCTCTTTCTGCATCTATATACAAGACTAGGCAATGTTTGGTTCTGTTGTACATAAGGTCATTGTGAGTAGGAGCTGAGTAGATGGCACCTAACAACATCAACATTGATATCTATATTTGCCAGTAAAAATGCAATCAAAATAAAGATGCTTTTCTTTCTTTAAAAAATATATTATGATTTCTTACAGTTTATCTGAAAGCCCAATTTTAAACTAAATAAATTTTTCTTTGTGAACATTTAAAGAATTCAACAGAAACATTCTTTTTTTAATATATATTTTTTTCATATTTGTATTAAATATGGAAAGAACCACAGATAGGATTTATTAACAATATCATTTTAGCTATTTTCAATAAACTCCTTGCCCATTAGAAATTTTGTTTATTCTTCTCAATTTTATTCATAAATTTACAGGTATGTCCTCAGGACCTGCTTTGTGAAAAATTCCGCTCTAGGTACTGGCAATGCAGTAGTAAATGAAACAGAAAAAACTATAGATCTAGTCAAACATATACTATAATGGACAAGATTTTATATATATATGT
>NW_004444071.1:15472-17384 GCF_000243295.1 Trichechus manatus latirostris | reverse complement strand
ACTTACTGAAGAAAATCAAAGACTACAGCCTTCAGTATGGATTACATCTCAACATAATAAAATAAAAATCCCCACAACTGGACCAATAAGCTACATCATGATAAATGGAAAAAAAGATTGAAGTTGTCAAGGATTGAATTTTATTTGGATCCGTAATCAACGCTCATGAAAGCAGCAGTTAAGAAATCAAACAACGCATTGCATTTGGCAAATCTGCTGCAAAAGACTTCTTTAAAGTGTTAAAAATCAAGTATGGAATTTTAAGGACTAAGGTGCACCTGCCCCAAGCCATAGGATTTTCAGTTGCCTCATATGCATGCAAAAGCTGGACAATGAAGAAGGAAGACCAAAGAAGAATTGATGCCTTTAAATTATGTTGTTGGCAGTTAATACTGAGTCTACCATGGACTGCCAGAAGAAGAAAAAATCTGTCTTGGAAGAAGTACAGCCAAAACGCTCTTTAGAAGCGGGGTGGTGAGACTTCCTCTCATGTACTTTGGACATGTTACCAGGAAGAACTAGTCCCTGGAGAAGGACATTATGCTTGGTAAAGAAAAGGGTCAGTGAAAAAGAGGAAGATCCTCAAGGAGATGAATTGACACAGTGGCTGCAACAATGGGCCCCAAAATAGCAAGGATTGTGAGAATGGCACCGTACTGGGCAGCACTTTGATTTGTTGCTCATAGCATCACTATGAGTTGAAACTGACTCTGTGGCACCTAACAACGAAGCTCCTTCCTCTTCACTGTCATTTTTACTCATTGAACGCTTACAAAATGTTGAAGTCCTGGAATTAAAAAAAAAAAAAAAGAATACATAGCATTACATATTTTGAGATAGAAATTGGTAAGACCTCCTGTGTAGTAAATGTTTTATTTTTTAAAGGTCACATCTGATATTGTCTATTAAAATTTAAAATGTATACATTAAATGAGCCACTAATTATACTTTTCCATAACTACTCCTATTTCTTAATAGCTTTCCTCCCTTATGTTGACTTTTTGTTCTTTAATTTAAAATGCTCTGGGAACACAAATGTCAAATAAATTGCCTGTGATTGCATTTGTACTTGTTATTAAATTCAGTTAATAAGTATACTCGAAATATATTTGAAAATGAAGGTATGTATTAAGGCTTTAATTCTTGTGCTAATCTTTTGCTTATTTTCTAATCACTGTTGAAAAAAACCCTTAAGTAGCTCTTCAGGCTTGACTCCTGAGGTCAACAAGGACAGTGGGAGCAGAGGGTTGATAAAACAGAGTGTAAAAGGCAGAGAAGGCCACCGTGATTATTTCCTCACTGTCTGTTTTGCAGAAAGATCTTGTTATCTCAGAACTGAAGAAGATTATAAAGGTTATTCTTCAAGGTATGGGATGTGTCAAAAAACTACTCAATCACTCTGTCAAAGATTTATGTAGCTGAAAGCAGAATTTATATGAGAAAGTATATTTCCCTTCTATGTCTGATAAACCTGATCATTCAAAGTTGATGATTAAATTTGTGTTTCCTAAATTTGATGAACCCAAACCACTGAGAATTCTAAAATACTCTTTTCACTAAGATGCATAATTATTTTTGAAAGCAATTAAATAAAATGAGAATGAACACACCACACTGCAGAAACTTTATGACAGAACAGAAAGTTAATTTTATGTTTTGTAGTACTTTAATTTATAATATGGGAAAAATTTATTATCTATAACTTGTCTCTTCCATAGATACTCATTTCCAAATATGAAATACATACTGACGCTATAAAAAGTATTAAACCTGTCTTTCCACATAATACAGGATGTTTAAATATTTGGGGATTTTCAAACCTAATAAAGTGTGTATATTTATGTGTGTGTTTTAAAAGAGAGGGGCAGGAAAAAATGTTGACATATCAACAGCATAATAAGCAACTATTTGA
>NW_004444071.1:12674-15372 GCF_000243295.1 Trichechus manatus latirostris | reverse complement strand
ATTTGATTCTGTGGTTCCAAAAAAAAAAAAAAAAAAAAAAAAAAATCCTATAAGGAATCATTTAGTTAACAGTTTTAGTAAAGTATGAAAATAAAAAGCAAGGAGGGGCACATAGAATTTATTTTCTATAATTATTGTAGGAAAAAATTAATAAATCACATGCTGGTAGAGCTATCTACAATAATTTCTGTCTGAAAGAAAACTTCTACATTATTGGCGGTAATAGAGACACTGATTACAAATATGGATTCAAATATGTTGAAAGAGTACAATAAATGAAAACTATCATTTGACAACTTTGTAACTCACATATATTCATATTCAATCAATATCAAGCAGCTTAAATTTTTATAATGAAGTAAAATTTTGCATATTTCATAGTTATGCACATACCCAATTTCCATTAAATCAATAAAAAGACACAAAACTATAATTTAAAAATAAAAAAATTCTATTTATCAGATAAAATAATGACTCATATTAACCTCTTTATTTACTTTGGATATTTTATACTGTTGCCTCCAAACAAACTTAGATCTGTTAGATTTATCTCTCTTTTTCTGTGGATAGGTGGAGGTATGACAGTTCTTTGGATGATATAATTTTTCTGGTATCATTTTCTAGAAGTATAAAATTGGTTTTACTCATAAAAATTCATAAAAAACATAATGGACAATGCATTCTGTGAGTATGCAAGATAAGTGCCGATTTTTATATGGATTTTTTTCTTGCTTCTATACTGAATACTAGCTGGGAAAGATTATTGAAAAATTTATTACATATTTAGCATTCTATGACTTACAGTGTGCTAGATGCTAAATAATAAATACAAAGTTGTTTCCCCTCTTGGAGCTTACATTCTTGTGTGGAATCCAAGCTTTGAAAAAGCATTTACAAGTGTGCTGAATATTACCAAAGAGTAGTATACTACAAGTTGAAATAGGAAAAACCAGAGGAATGGATCCACAATACGGCTTAAGGATGAGAGACTGTACATCCAGCTTGCCTGGAACAGACCAATTTGTGCTCAATTTGTGTAATTATTAGTAATGTCCAATTTCGCTCTCAAAATTCTCCCAGTTTAGATAAGAAATTATGCAGTCACCCTACTTAAGACTACCCTAATTATCATTTCTCTCATTGCACTTTTTTCGTTTGTTAAATACAAAATAAATTCAAAAACCAAACTCGTTATCTTCTAGTCAATTTCCACTTATAGCAAGCTTATAGGACAGAGGAGAACTGTCCCATAGGAGTTTCAAGGAGCTGCTTCTTGTTGTTAGGTGCCGTCAAGTCGTTACGACTTGTAGCGACCCTACGCACCACCAAACGAAACACTGCTTGGTCCTGCGCCATGCTCACAGTCGTTGTTATGCTCGAGGCCACTGTTGCAGCCACTGTGTCAATCCATCTCTTTTTCACTGATCTTGTACTTTACCAAGCACGATGTCCTTCTCCAGGGACTGATTCTTCCTGACAACCTGTACAAAGTATGTAAGACGTAGTCTTGCCATCCGTTCCTTCTAAGGAGCATTCTGGTTGTACTTCTTCCAAGACAAATTTGTTTGTTCTTTTGGCACTCCAATGGTATATTCAATATTCTTCTCCAACACCACAATTCAAAGGCTCAATTCTTCTTTGGCCTTCCTTATTCATTGTCCAGCTTTCCCATGCATATGATGTGATTCAAGAAACCATGGCTTGGGTCAGGCTCACCTTAGTCTTCAAGGTGACATCTTTGCTTTTCAACTCTTTAAAGACGTCTTTTGCAGTAGATTTGCCCAATGCAATGCGTCTTTTGATTTCCCGACTGCTGCTTCCATGGGTGTTGATTGTGGCGCTAAGTAAAATGAAATCCTTGACAACTTCAATCCTTTCTCCATTTATCATGATGTTGCTTATTGGTCCAGTTGTGAGGTTTTCTGTTTTCCTTCTGTTGAGATGTAATCCATACTGAAGGCTGTGGTCTTTGATCTTCAGCAGTGTTTCAAGTCCTCTTCACTTTCAGCAACAAGATTGTATCATCTGCATATCACAGGTTGTTAATGAGTCTTCCTCCATTCCTCATGCACCTGTCTTCTTCATATAGTCCAGCTTCTCGGATTATTTGCTCAGCAAGGAGCTGCTAGTTGATTCGAACTACTGACCTTTTGGTTAGCAGCTGAGCTCTTAACCTAACCACTGGACCACCAGCACTCCTTTGTTAAATAACAAATATTAAAAAAAAAAAAAAACTGGTCTTTTCAAAAATTCACCAAAAAGGACATTATTAACTGAAAAAAGCATTTGTTTTGTTTGTTTTTGTTATCAGACTGCACTGTTAGAAGATAAGACTGTGGCAATCTTATGGAATTTAATATAAACTCATCTGGATGGGTGGTCAACTTAAATCTGTATGTAAATGTCCTTACCAAGCTTGGCAGGAAAAATAAAAATAACACTTAAAAATAAGTTGTGGGTCTTTTTTATAGAGTGAACAAACACTTGGTTGTGATTTACAAATTCCATGCTAGAAGACATTGTAATAGTATTTAATCTAGTAAAATTTTTTAACAGTCTACACCAATTACCATAGAATCAATGTTGACTCATGGTAACCCCATGTGTATCAGAATAGAACTATGCTCCATTAGGGTTTTAAAAGCACAGCAGGTGCGATTTAGATTGGACAACAAGTGGACACTCTTTTTTTTTTTTT
>NW_004444071.1:10039-11748 GCF_000243295.1 Trichechus manatus latirostris | reverse complement strand
TAGATGTTCCCCGAGACCATGGTAAGTGGACACTCTTGACAGAATTTAATACTAGAATCAAAAAGAGATTACCAAGGGAGATTTGTAGAATCTTTTCCTATGTAGGTCTTTGCAAATAGATTACATTCTACAACTACTTTAATGACCATGAAGTCTTGTAAGCAGGTCAAGGAGGTGAGCAGTGGGATGATAAAATAACAACAAAAAAATCTCTTATTCTATTTTCGTTTGTTACTGTCAAGTCAATTCAACTCATATTGACCCTACGTGTGCAGAGTAGAATTGTTCCATAGGGTTCTCAAGGCTGTGACATTTTGGAAACAGATCGTCAGGCCTATCTTTCAAAGTGCCTCTGTGTGGTTTCAAACCACCAACCATTCAGATAGTAATTGAGCACTTAACCTTTTGTACCATCCAGGAACTCCAGTATTCTGTTTTAAGATAGTACAAGTTGTCCTGTCTTACTCATTCCGTTTCTCACATATATGACTTAATTTTTATTTTCCTATTATCTAATATAAATCAACTGGAGTGACTTCAATGTAAACTGGCCATTTCTTTGTGCACAACTTTGCTACATGCAGTAAAAAGGCTTTACCACAATGGAAGATATAGAGGGAGATAAAGTGATGACAATTTTTGTGAATTAATTTATCGCATATATTTCTCTTAATACTACAAAGTGCCACACATTTTCTATTCTGAATGTTATATTCAATAAGAGTTATTTATTAATGCCTTACTATTGCTTTGTTTCTCTGTACTTGCCCTGAGAAAACCACATAAATCAAAAGATTCATTGCACTGAAAAAATATTCTGCTATATTTTTGGAAACATATTTAAATGAGTTGAGATTAAGATGCCACTATGAAAAGGCAAAAATAATAAAAAGGCTACTCTTCCTTCACTTCTATGTAAATTATCTAGGTTATGTTTTCCTAACGAATACAGTATGCCTAATAGGAAAAAAAAAAAAAAAATTCAAATGATACCTTTGTAGCTAAATCAGGTATTTGTATTCTTCTTGCACTAGGTATTATGGTTGATTTATTTGCAAACTTTTCCTGCTATTAGTATATGCCCTTTTACACTGTATTTGCTACTCCTTCTGTCAAGAGGTACAATCTATTTCTTCATCTCTTTTATATGGGCTAGACACGTGACATCCTTTGACTAATAATGACACATAAATGACATTTTGAAAGTGCTGAAGTTGAGTCCTCAGAAAGCCCAGCAGTTTTTTCTCTTTTCTTCTTGAAACACTGCCCTGAGGCTACTATGTAAAGAAGCCCAGTCCCTGGAAGATTTGACACCACATAAAAGTAAACTGAGGCACCACAGTCCACATGCAGTACCCAACAGCCACGCAAGTGAGTAAAACCATCTAAGGCTATTCAGCCCCGCCAAGCTATTTTATGACAGCAGCCATCTTATGACAGAATGAATGACCTCCAGTGAAACAAACAGAAAAGCTGCTCATCCAACCAGAGTGCTTACCGACTGTATGATGAACAACTAAAATGGTGTTGTCTTGAGCCATGTTGTGATGTAGTGTGTTATGTAGCTATAGACACTGTTGACAATATCTTGGACACTTTACTTGCACAATTTATGGTTTCAGGCAAAATAAGTTGTACCTAACATACAAAGATTTTACTCATGGGAAAGGAATAATCTATATTATACGGGTCTATTAAATGTATCATAA
>NW_004444071.1:0-2557 GCF_000243295.1 Trichechus manatus latirostris | reverse complement strand
ACTCTCTGTTCTCTGTCAGTTTTCTCACTCCATTTGGTGCTTGGCTGAGTTCTTTATCTCTTCATTTGATGTTTTAGGGTTTCAGGATTGTTGTTTTCTCTGTTTGGCTTAGTTTTTTGTATCTTTCCTGTGGAGGGATACTTCTGCCTAGAGCGCCGTTTTGCCGGCTAAGGCAGGGCATATTTAAGGAGGAAAAAAGTAGAGATGAAAAGAAAAATAGAGCCACGTATGCAATTAGACAGAGTTTTAAAAGGGATATGGGCAGTTTTAGATGTGTCATCTGAATGACTGGGTAGATGAAGTGTTTATTAATAAATATTTTATATTTTTGACATAGACCCTCCTTCAATCTCCCCATTTAGTTTTCATGAAATGCTCAATTGTATTAGTTTAATTGTTCTTTCTTAGATTTCTTGAATGATTCTTTTCTGTTTGACAGTCCTTTCAAAGGCATATGTAGATTTTATTCAATGGGGTTCCATGGAGTCAGAAATGCAAATTATCCCAACTGTGGTAAAGTGTAGTTGACTGGAAGCCAGAGACCTGAAGCAGTAGTGGCAGCAGTGCTTGTAGAGTGTCAAGTAGCAATGGCTGTGGCGATTCTAGCTTACCCTGATTGTTCCTGTGGAAGGAATTTGACTGTGCCTTTTCTTCCTTGGTTATTGTCCAAGTCTGGTGTTTCTACTTTCCTGTTGATTCTGTAAACTCTTTGATATACCTATTGTGCCTCACCAAAAGTAGTTTCTTTTGCTCTCAACCAAGAACTATTGCTATAACAGTACCTAAACTGGCTGGAAGCAACAGATTCTCAGAAAATGGGGAGTGGATGGATTTATAAACTCGTTGGCACCAAAAGACTCAAAGCTGACAGATGAGTATCTGGCTATGCATAGCATAAAGTGGAGCAACAGGTAAATAAATACTTGTCTCTCAAGTGGTGAAGAGCTATGGCTACTAACCAAGGATCGGGAACGAAAATCTACCAGTCACTCCTCGGAACTCTATGGAGCAGCTCTACTCTGTTCTGTCGGGTCACTATGAGCCGGAATTGACTGGATGGTAATGTTTATGTTGTTGTTTTTTAGTTTCTCATCTCATGGAATGTAGTTCTTGTGGAAAGCACAGCTTTGTGTAAGAGGCCACTTCTATGAAAGAAGGAGCCCTTGTGGTGCAGTGGTTAAGCACTAAGGCTGCTAATCAAAAGGTCGGCACTTTGAATTCGCTAGCCACTCCTTGGAAGCCCAATGGGGCAGTTCTACTATGTCCTTTAGGGTCACTATGAGTCAGAATGAACTGGACGGCAATGAAATTTTTGTTCGTTTCTTCGTTTTCTATGAAGGCAATAAGAAATTTAGACAATTAGAGTCCTTTTGATGGCAATGGATAGTTTTAATAAAATAAAAAAAAATCTCATATATGTTTAGGGATATTCTATTTTTCAGTTAATTTTAACGACTATCTACTGTTAAAAAATAGCTTCTGGGTAGCGTAAAAGGTTAATGTGCTCAGCTGCTTGCTGAAAAATTGGAGATTTGAGTCCACCCAGAGGTACCTCAGAGGGACACCTATTTCCAAAAAGTCAGCCATTAAGCATATTTCAGTGTCTTCTACTCTCAGTGAAAATGAGCAGCCGCTGGTTATAATACTGTTTCATATACTTGAAGGTTACAGTTTCAAAAAGCACTCATTTAATCTGCTCTGAAAAAGTTTAAGGTATTCGAATATTTACTTTCCAAGTCAGTTGAAGATTTATACTTGATTACATGTCATAAAAACTATTATCATGTTAATAAAACAATATTCCAAAAAACAAACATATTCGTTATACATATTTACCTTCCCGTTCTATGCATTGCATGTGGTGATCAATTTTGAGATAGGCATGTACACTTTTTTTTTTTAAATCTCACGTGGATTATATTCAGGGTATTACGTGTTTAAATTTGTGAGAAAGTTGGAATATGAGAAGTAAATAAGTATAATTAAAGAGTATAAAATATAAAAAATAAGTGCAATAAAAGAGTATGAAACTGTAAAAAATAAAGAGTAAACCGAGAAATCTTTATCAGGATGTCAGTTCCCTAAGGCTGCCATAGAAAACCCACAATGTTAGTGGCTTTAAAGAACAAGAATTTATTTTTTCACAATTCTACGGGCTAGAATTCCAAATCAGTGTCTTGACTGTGTTGACTCCTTCTGGGGCTTTAAGAGAGAAGCTGTTCCATGCCTTTCTCTTAGTATTTGGTAATTGCTGAAATCCATGGCGTTCCTTTGCTTGCAGATATGGTTTTACAAGGTGACTTCCTACTATGTGTCACCTTTACTCTGCGCCTGTTCACCCCTTTTATAAGACACCACTCAGAAGAAGACTAGAATCCACTATCTTCTGGTATGGCCTCCTTAACTTTGATAACAAAAGAAAAACCCTGTTTTGTCAAACAAGATGAAATTCACTGACAAAGGGGTTTGAGCTGCAGCATATCTTTTTTTTTTTTTATAGTACTTCAGGTGAAGGCTTACAGAACATATAGTTTTCTCATGAAACAGTAGTACACAT
>NW_004444070.1:7892546-7894848 GCF_000243295.1 Trichechus manatus latirostris | reverse complement strand
TTTGTGTTTTTTGGTTATTATATAACTGAGCACATGATTAAATCTATTGATATTATTGAGACCTAGTGTTTCCCCTGCTGGAGAAAGGAGATACAGATACTGAAGGGGGGAGCAGAGGATAGTTGGGAAGGTGTTAATTAGATTAGAATTAGACTTATTAGCATCAATTCATAATGTGCACATATGTGAAAAAACAAAAATCATCACAACTGGGCCCATTAACAACATCATGCTAAACGGTGATGAAATTGAAGTTTTCATACTAGCATAGTGGTGAACGTTTTGTGATATATTAAAAAAGTAGTTAGTTTAAATAAGAGAGTATTTCCTATAGCAGGTACAGTGAAGTGAATTACTAGTAATATAGCCCTTCTAGCCATGGTCTTCTAACAGCTACAGAATGATTGGGTGGGAGTATGCAAATAAGGTGCTTGTGGCCCACCAAAGGGATAGGACAGCCTGCTAATAAAGCAAATAAGGTGTATGGAACCCTTGTGGAAGGGGTGGCACCTTGCAAACAAGGTGTATGGAACCCTAACGAAGGGAATGGTCAGTTTTGTAATCCCACTAGGCTCAAAGGGAGCCAAACCCAGAGGCAGGAGAGGGGACCTCACTACCATCAGGAAGAGCCTGGAGTGGAGCATGTCCTTTGGACCCGGGGTCCCTGCACGGAGAACCTCCTAGACCCAGGAGACAGAGAGCCGTAACACTGGAGACGGCATGAGATGGCAAGAAACACAGCAAAGGGCAGCAGCAGAACCAGAAGACCGGCGCAAGATGGCACGGCAGACTTCTCGGCCCATGGAGCAAAACGGCTACTGTGAGCATGCCAACCCACGGAGCCAGAGAGCTGAGCACCTTCAGGCAGGAGGCTTGCTGGCAGAGTGATGTGAATCCAGGTACTTGGTGGAGCTAAAAAGCTGTAATACTCTCCCAAGCGGGGCAGAGGCCAGGCTGAGGGGCCGAGGGGCAGGCCTGCCTGAGGACATGGCTGAAAAGAAGCTGTCCTGATCGATGAACTATATCCTGAGTCGTTCCTGATCCTGAGTTGTAACTGTTACTTCCCTAATAAACTCCGTAACTGTATGTCCGTGAGTTCTGTGTGGCCATTGCAACAAATTATTGAACCCAGCAGAGACGTAGAGAGTGCCATGGGAGGGATGGCTGGTGTCAGAATTGGTAAAAAGGTAGTGGAGGGTGGAGGTACATTTCACCTCCACATCACAGAAATGAGCCTTGGGCTGATGTGGATCTTGATTCTCTCCCCTCGCCCTTGAGAAGTTAGAGGAGGACCGACACCATTTCTGCAGCAGAGTTTTGTGCACCCTGTTTATGCCTCTGTGCAACAGTGAAAGCGTCTATAGAAACTTAGGACAACTACTTGATATTTACTTGTTTTGATAATATTTTACTAAAATTAATTTTTTGACACATCCTGATATGGCATCCCAGGAAGCCTCACTGTCAACCACCAGTCTGCCTCCCAGTCCTCAGGGGAGAAGCCCCCCCACACACAGGAACGTCAGAACACTGCTGACACACACTCACAAAGAGAACTGGGTGGAGTTTGACCCTGTGCCGTCACCCTGACCCTACAACCCTGACCCTAACCCTAACTCTAAAACCCTAACCCTGGCACTGACCCTCTCCCTGACATGGCCTGACCCTAACCCTGACTCTAACCCTAACCTTAATGCTCCAGGCCTCCTTGACCCTCCTGTTCTCAGAGGACCTATGCTCTGCTGTGTCCAGCTTCAAACACTGCACCTTCCCTTTCTGGGCCCTGCCTCCTTGCTGGCTTCACTCAGTGGAAACTGGTAAAGTTCGGTCTGAAATGATGTGAGTTCCTCCCAGCCCTGACACACAGTTTGCTAGGTACACAAGTGACAGCACACTTTCCACTAAAGGGCTTCAAGGAAATGCTGTGTTCTGAACCCCTTAGACAATTCCATCATTGCTAATAACTTTCCCCCCACAAGTACAGGGACTACTGGTCTTGGGGAAGATACCCCCTACAATGGGCTCACTTCTCTCTAAACCAGTCACCGTGGAGTCTGCGCCATCTCCCGGGGATCCCATGTGTGTCAGGGGAGAACTGTGCTCCGCAGGGTTTTCAAAGGCTGATCATTGAGCCTCCATCTTACATGATGCCTCGGCATCCGTGTTGAGCCCCTTCCTCACCCTGTTAGCCGGTGCCCCACACCCCACTGCAGCTAGCTTCCCCAGGTAACCCTGGAACAGAAAACACCCAGCTTTTCCACATCTCAACTCCGCACAGCTGCCTGACTTGTTTTCCACAGCC
>NW_004444070.1:7889232-7891777 GCF_000243295.1 Trichechus manatus latirostris | reverse complement strand
TGTGTCCTATGGTTGAAGCATGACATTCCATCCGGGACAATATACATAACCTGGGCTGTGGGAGACCGCTCCCTGTCTTCTTCCGCTCAGAGTGACAGCTGAGGTAAAATCAGACACAATCAGGATATTCACAAAGAAAATGTGCACCTTTATATACATACTTTAATGTATTTTACTTCTTTACGTGTTTCCAAATGAGAGAACTACCACACTCAAAAACTTTTCTTGACCAAGTGATGATCTTAAATAAATTTTATGTTCAACATGGTTTAAAAAAAAAAAACAGTTGCATTAATCCTGACCTCTGAGTTTCTCGGCACCCCTTGAATACTTCCTCATTCACCCTAACCAGGCCCTGGTGGGGAGGCGGGTGTGGGGGGCCCACAGGTCAGAGTCCAGGCCAGCCTTCTCCGTCTCGGGGCCTCTCCACTCGACGCCCGTTTCCTCCCTGCAGATCGTTCTAACACTCAGCGGACTTCTGAGTCTTGAGCTTGTGTGTCACTGCCTGTTATCCCCACGGTTCCTGTCAAGGCACCGGATGGCGCACCCACCTCACTTTCAACTTCCAAACCCCCGGCTTAGAAGCACGTGACACGGGATTTCAGCGATTTGGCTGCCGGCCGCGAGAGGGCGACTGAACAGCCACTTCCGCCCACCCGGCCCCCGAGCTTGGGGACCGCCTGGTACTCGACCCGGAGGAACCTGGGCGCTGCTGTCACGGCGCGGGCAGGAGCTTTCCTTCCCGCGGGACCCACCTCCCGAGGGCACTCTCTCAATACTCCCATTAATGCTGCCATAATCACTCCTGTGAACCGAGTGGGCCCCCGCCCAGGCCAAGCCTTCATGACCCACCTCCCCCCACTCTGGCTTGGGCACCTGCAGGGCCGCCCCCTCCGCGTTCTAGGCTCTGCAGGCCCCTACTTTGCGTCCGCCCCCGGGACAGTCCCTGCCCTGCACTGGGGGGGGGCGGCGGGGGAGGACTCGAGGGAATGTTCGGAAGTCACCCCCCAAGCACGACCCCGACAGCGCGTCTTGAAACCATCGTCAGCAGGGCTGCCCCTCGCTAACCCTAAGCGCAGCGCGTCACTCACGTCTGTCAGCTCCGCAGCAACCCCCGGGCGCCGGGACCCAGAGCAGCCAATCCCCCGCCGTCTGCAGGGGCAGGAAGATCAGGTCCGCACCCACCGCACGAGCCCCCAAAACCCTTATAAACCCTCCTAGACCGTCAGCTCAAGACCTTCAAATGTCAGCCTGGGAGACCGCAGATTCCTTCCAATCTAGAGGCTCCAAATCCCGCCAACTTGAGGGACCCCCAAAACCCTCGGCACAAGAGACCCCGGTACACGGTAACTGGCACACAGCGCCGCACAAATGCTTAAAGAAACTATACGGGTGCTCAGGACCCCTCCCTGCTGTTCCCCCGGCCACCCACATGGGGAGTGGGACCCCGACATCCACACTAACCGACACTGAATCGCTGCTTCCACAAGGCGTGGGATCCCCGCGCTGCTCCGCAGACTCCCGGGGGCCCCTCCTCTCCGCTTAGGTCGGCGCCGCGCGGATCCCCCAGAGCCGAGAGCAGACTGGCTTCCCCAACAGCGCCCCAAACGGTAAGGGGGCGTGGGGCCTCGGGCGGGGGATCCCTCCCTCCCCTGTCCCAGGGGCCCTACGGAGTCCGGTGGCGGTGGGACCGCGAACGAGGGCGACGGCCAGTCCCCCACAGTCCGGAACCCCACCTCCCGGCGCGAAGTCTCCGCCTTTGTTCAGGCCCCGGCAGAGGGAGGCTGGGGGTCTTGGGAGCCCTTCCCTCAGCCTGGCCCGAAACAAACACTTCAGTGTCACAAACATAATATTAAACTTCAAGAACTACACTGCTAATTTGGAGTGAGCGTTTATTTACACAATTACAACATTCGGAGACACCCGAGAGAAAGGGACAGCCTGACGCTCCACGCCCGCCGCGGCCGCGGTCGGACAGCGCAGCCAGTGGGACAGCCGTGGGGCAGCGCGGCCTCCTGCAGACCATGGGGTGGACAGGGCCGCTACTGCTCCTCCGAGGAGTCTCTCTCAAGCTTGTGGACCATGAAGCAGGCGTCTGGTCTCTTGGGGACAAGGGGATGCTCTGGTCTCACAATCCCAAAGCCCCCAAAGCTGAAGGTACGGAGCAAGGCGGCTGTCATCTCGGTTCTTGTGGAAGCCAGCGCAGACATGGTCCCCGCAGGGCTGCTCGTCCGCAAACGCGAGAACTGCGAAACCGCCTTCGCGGCCCTCGGGCAGGGCACCGCCGGGGATGCTGCTCAGCGCAGCTCGCCAGGTGATGTGTGTGGCCGCGGGGAGCCTGGTCTGAACGTTAGGCGTTCTCGTCCTGTCATTAGACGCTAGTTCTCTGGTACATTCAGCAGATTATCAGAGTGAAATAAATTATCTGAAAGATTGTGATCACTCTGTTCCCTCGCCCACCTGGGATCTTCAGGGGTGGGTGAGGGACATCAGGAGCACCACCGCTCCGGGGCTGAACACGCCCGGCCCCATGAAGGCTTGTAGG
>NW_004444070.1:7884355-7886015 GCF_000243295.1 Trichechus manatus latirostris | reverse complement strand
CCGGAGGCTCAGATGCCATCCCTCTCCGCTCCTACTGTCTGTGGTGAAATTGAGGGCCAAGGACCCTCAACTGGCAACTGATCTCCAAGAGTCAGTCTCTGTCATGCATCCCTTCTCAGAAAGGTGATGCTCTCCAGATATGGAGAGGGACCATGTTTATCACAGGCCTTCATCCTTCATTGTGTGACCTGAGGTTAACCCCTCCTGCTCACTCTTGTTTGTTAAACAAGCCAGAATAGAATCTAGACAACTACTCAGGAACCTCTGTGGTTCTGATACACGGAAACCTAGCTTCAAATTTGCAAAGCCTTTGGTTATCTTATTGATGATCTCCAGCATCCAGAATGCAGAATCCAGATTTCAAGTCCCAGAACCCAGACTCAAGTCTGCAGGATCCACATTAGAGACTCCAGGATCTCAGATTCTAAATTCAGGTTCTAAAGTCAAGACTCTAAATCCCAGAACTGTGGAAGCCAGGCCCAAGTCACCTAGTCTAGATTCTTAATTGCACAATGCAGATTTAAAACTCTAGACTTCATCCTCCATAGTCTACCCATAAGACCTCAAAGTCTAGACCTGGACTCTAGAATCCAGCCCTTAAAAACTCAAAATCCAAGATCTTCATGCCCCAGGCTTCACAGTAGGTGTGAAGGTCTTGGACCTCAAGATCCAGATTCCAAACACCAGATGTCAGACTCCTAGTCCCAACTCTAGATTCAAAGGTCCAGGATCCAGAATCCAAGCCCTAGACCTATTACTCCAAGTCCAGAGTCCAGGATTGAGATTCAAGTTCCCAGACCCTAAAATTCAGACTCCAAAATCCAGACTCCAGGTCATGAATGCCAAAATCTAGACCCCTGAACCCAGAATTCAAGATCTGGATTCCTACTCCAGGCAAAAAAAGCATAATTCTAGAAACCAATTTCAACACTCCAAACCCCAAATTCCAGATAATACGCTCCAGATTCCAGGCCTTGTATTTTGATCTCCTCCAAGTCTCTGCTCTGCCCTCCTGCCCACTCCCCCATGGGGAACTGGCCCTTGGCGGGTAATTCCACTTTGTAGACTCAGACAAAAGCTTCAGCCTCATGAATGCTCATTAGGATTGGTTCCCTGTCCCAGCAGCCACCAAGGCATCCCTGCCTATAAACCTGGCTCTCAGACACTCCCCATGCCACCCCCACTAGCCGTGTGGGGCTGGGAGTTTATACATTCAGGTATGCAAGTGCCTGCTCCCCTTCTGGCATCCAAGCTGCCCCAGATGCTACTGGAGGATCCAGAGGGGGTGAGATCTTCGAGACAGGAGTGGGGGCAAGAGGAGGACATAAGGTCATGGGGAACATGGTCTGAGGGCAGATAGGCCCTGATCTGGGTGAGACACAGGCTACCTTGGTCTGGGGGAACACAAGCCCTTCCGGTCTGAGGGAATATGGACCACCCTAGCCTGGGGGAGAAACACAGGCCACCTTGGTCTGGGGAAGGGGATATGAATCATCCTTTTCTGGGAAGAGGCACAGGCCACCCTGGGGGTATTGTCCAGGGCAGTGGATAAGGCCATGTGTCTTTCACCGAGGCCCCAAATTAACCTGAACAAGGAAAACCTCCTGGAGACACATGAATGAGCCTCAGTGGGAGTAGGGGAGGGACAGAGGGACCCAGG
>NW_004444070.1:7881288-7882325 GCF_000243295.1 Trichechus manatus latirostris | reverse complement strand
GATGGGAGCAAATCACCAGGTCTTTCTCCCGCGGAGCGGCTGGTGTTAACCTTTTGGGTAACAGCTGAGTGCTTTAACCACCATGCCACCAGGAGTCCTTAGGGAAAGCTCACAGTAAGTGACAAATGATGAGAGTCGAGGGGCCAAGAGCAGGCTCTGGATTGGAATCTGGATCTGCCACTTCCTGTTGAACGTAGCTGTGACTCAGATCCCTCAACTGTCAAATGCAGGGAACAGTCCATCCCTCTCAGGGTTGTTGTGAGGATTAAATGTGGTCGTGTGTGCCAGGCCTAGGACACTGTCCCGTAAGGGTGGGCAAGGAACCCCGGTGGTGAAAGGGTTAAGCACTTGGCCGCTAACCGAAGGTTCATTTTGATTCAGAGAGACCCTACAGGACACAGTAGTCCTGCCCCACAGGGTTTCCAAGGCTGTGATCTTCACGGACTATCTCATCATTCTCCCGCTTAGCTGCTTCTAGCTTTCTGTTAGCAGCTGAGCACTTTAACCGTGTCTGGGATCTGGGGCCAAGACTGCATGTCACCGATACTGAGGGGCCATTCATGTGATGTCTGTGACAGGCTGGTGGCCATTTCTCTGAGCCTGTATCCAGTGTCCGTCTCCACCCCATCAGAGGAGGCCTTGCCCCTGGTCCTTCCCCTTCCTCTCCCAGGGTCCTACAGCAATTGATGTGGGGGAATAGGGGACAGTTTTGGAGGAAATCAGCAGCAGTTGTAAAAGTTGGTACTTACAACACTTGGGATTCTGGACAGATGCAGGGAAAGTGTAAGTGAAGAATATGTAGGGAGGTGGGGCACAGGTACAGGGTAGGGGGCAAGAAACGGCTCCTGTCCCCAGGGATCCTCTGCCTTCTCTCCCACGGGCCCAGGATGGTCACAAGGTCCTGGGAGGTGGAGTGCGTGCCCTACTCCCAGCGGCAGCAAACGGCCCTCTTCAAGAGAGGACGCTTCAGCTGTGGCGCTTCCCTCATGTCCCCATGCTGGGTGCCTGCGGCCCACTGCCAAAGCCAGTATGAAGGC
>NW_004444070.1:7879193-7881003 GCF_000243295.1 Trichechus manatus latirostris | reverse complement strand
GCTTAAGGCGTGAGGGCCAGAAGGCACATGAGGGCCCTAAACACTGAAAATCTGTGGTGTCCCCTCTGTTGACTCACGCATTCAAATGGGCTCCATGAGTTATATATATACACGCGTCAGTTACATATATGCGCGCAAGTTATATATATATGCGCATATACACGTGCATGTGCGTCTCCGCTATCGATGATGTAACCTCTTTTTAAACGTGACTGTGTTAGCCCCCACATGTCTGTTTGTCATACTGTGGGGGCTTCCATGTTGCTGTGATGCTGGAAGGTATGCCACTGGTATTCAAATACCAGCAGGGTCACCCACAGTGGACAGGTTTTGGCTGAGCTTCTAGACTAAGACAGACTAAGGACCCGGCAGTCTACTTCTGCAAAGATTCAGCTAGTGAAAACCTTACGAATAGCAGCGGAACACTGTCTGATACAGTGCTGGAAGATGAGCCCCTCAGGTTGGAAGGCACTCAAAAGATAACTGGGGAAGAGCTGCCTCCTCAAGGCAGAGTTGACTTTAATGACATAGATGGAATCAAATTTTCAGGACCTTCATTTGCTGATGTGGCATGACTCAAAATGAGAAGAAACAGATCAGGGACCTGTGGAATGTACAAATGTATGAATTATGAATGTAGGAATACTGGAGATCATCAAAAATTAAACGGAACACATAAACATTGCTACCTAGGCATTAGTGAGCTGAAATGGACTGGAACTGGCCGTTTTGAATCGGACAATCATACGGTCTACTATGCCGGGAATGATACTTTGTGAAGAGGAATGGCGTTGCATTCATCATTAAAAAGAACATTTCAAGATCTATCCTGAAGTACAACGCTGTCAGTGATAGGGTAATATCCACATCCCTGCAAGGAAGACTGGTTAAAAACACTATTATTCAAATTTATATACCAATCACTGAGGCCAAGGATGAAGAAATTCAAGATTTTCACCAACTTCTGCAGTCTGACATTGATTGAACATGCAATCAGGATACACTGATAATTACTGGAGAAGTTGGAAACAAAGAAGGATCATTAGTTAGAAAATACGACCTTTGTGATAGAAACGATGCTGGAGATCACATGATAGAATTTTGCAAGACCAACGACTTCTTCACTGCAAATACCTTTTTCAACAACATAAACGGTGACTATACACGTGGACCTCTCCAGATGGAACACACAGAAATAAAATTGACATCTGTGGGAAGAGACAATGGAAAATCTCAATATTATCAGTCAGAACAGGGCCAGAAGCCAACTGTGGAACAGACCATCAACTGTTCATATGCAAGTTCAAGTTGAAACTGAATAAAATTAGAACAAGTCCACGAGAGCCAAAGTACGACCTTGATTATATCACACATGAATTTAGAGACGATCTCAGGAACAGACTTCACACGCAGAACACTAATGACCGAAGACCAGAGGAGTTGTGGAATGACATCATACATGAAGAAAGCAATAGGTCATTTAAAAGACAGGAAATAAAGAAAAGACCAAAATAGATGTCAGAAGAGACTCTGAAACTTGCTCTTGAATGTCAAGGAGCTAACGCGAAAAGAAGAAATGATGAAGTAAAAGAAAGAGTTGAACAGAAGATTTCAAAGGGCGGCTCGAGAAGACAAAGTAAAGTATTATAATGACATGCGCAAAGACCTGGAGATGGAAAACCAAAAGGGAAGAACACAGTCTGCATTTCTCGAGCTGAAAGAACTGAAGAAAAAATTTAAGCCTCAAGTTGCAATCCTGAAGGATTCTATAGGGAAAATATTAAATGACTCAGGAAGCATCAAAAGAAGA
>NW_004444070.1:7871790-7876878 GCF_000243295.1 Trichechus manatus latirostris | reverse complement strand
CGAAGTGGGCTACAAGGTCATCAAGAACGAGTCGAGCATTCCCACAAGAAAGCAGAAAGCAGCTTACACTTGTGGAAGCGGCAGTGCTGCCCTAAAACAGCAAAAATGGTCTCTCTGGTTCATGATAGTGCTTGCAAAGACTGAGAAAGCATTGTGTTAGATGTAAGCATTAACAACTGTTTACATCGCGTTTACACTGTATTAGGTATTACAGGTAATCTAGAGATGATTTAAAGTACACAGGAGGATGTGCATACTACGTCATTTTATATAAAGGACTTCAGCAACCGCAGATTTTGCTATCTGCGGAGGTGGGTGGGGGTGTTCCTGGAACCAAAATGCCAAGGATACCAAGGAACAACTACGATTAAAAACCTTTCTTTCTATTCTTTGCTCTTTACAAATTCTTCAATGATTTCATCATAATTAAGCTGCCGAACAATATCTACTTCCATACATAATAAGGATAATGAATCGGGTCTTTCTTGAATCACTGTTGCATGCTGAGGGTTTCTGAGTCTCTTTAGGGACGAAAATGAGCGTTCTGTTGTACAGTTTGTGATCATTAAAGTTAGGAATATTCGTAAAGCAATTTCAACATTGGGAAATACGCATTGTATTTTATCTTCTATTATGGACTCATACATGCCTACATACGTAAAATTTGTCTTTCCTGAATCTGTGAACTTAGTTCTCATGTAAGAATGAAATTGTCGCACTTCTCCATAAAGGTTTGTATTTAAGTCATCGGGATACGCCTGCACTAACTTCCTGGACGCCTTCATGCACTCTTCATCGGGTATATCCACACTGTTTAAGAAGGAAAATCGATCTGAGAGAACTTCGTATACTCCTGCCCTTCTTTTCATGCAAGACTCAAGTGTGTCAATGATGGTGTGGTATGTAGTTACCCGAAATTGATCTCTGGCACTCAGTGATTCTTCTGGAGCACTTCCATCATCTACTTGTTTCTTTCTAATGCTTCTGCGACTGTGAACTGCCTGATAATCCGTATTTGGCAGTATTTGTTTTGTTGTGTTTTCAAATTTTTCAAAATATTCTCGTAAATTATGTAAATACCCTGTTAATGACTGGTAGAGATCTGTGCATGTCTTTAAATTTGCTTCTGAATCTTGGAGAGCTTGACTCGTCCAATGAAAATGCTGCAATATATCATTCCACATAACCAACATAAATACATACTCTAGTGTTTGCATTTTGTTGGCAATGTTTTCTGCCTCTCTTTTGGTATCTCCCTTCTGTGTCTGGTCTTCAGCAATATTCTCTAAGGCATCCAGAATCTGTGTGTATGATTCCAGGATTGCACTCGTTGCTACAGCATGCGCTTCCCAATGTGTATTAGACAGACATTTTAATACTCGATCACTGCCTAAATATGTTTTAAGAACTGCCCATCTGTGAGTAGAGGTGGCAAAAAATGTGTAGAGTAACTGAACAGTAGAAAAAAAATCAACTGCTTCTGGACAGCAATCTACCGCACTACGTCCTATAAGATTAAGCGAATGTGAAGCACATGGTATGAAAATGGCATATTCATTACGTTCTGAAATTTTCTGTTGCATGCCTTTGTAACGCCCTGCCATATTGGCAGCACTGTCATAGGACTGGCCTCTGCACTTAGAAAAATCAATTTTGCAAACTTCACATAAATAGTGAAGTACTTGATCTGCAATTTCTTCACCGGTATGACTTCTTAAGCTAGTAAATGTGATAAATCGTTCGACAGGTTTTCCATCTGTTGGAGATACGTATCTTAAAACAATACTTAGTTGATCAGTATGAGAAACATCAGGAGTGGAATCTACAGACAAACTGAAATATCGAGCTATACTTATTTCACTGAAGATAGCTGATCGAACTTTATCACTTATTAGATTTATTAACTCTTCACACATTGTTTTAGATATATACGACGGGTTGCCCTTTTCTGTGTTACCATATTTGGAGATGTGACCTGCTAAAAATGGATCAAACTGAGCAACAAGTTCAAGTAAACCCAAAAAATTTCCATTTTGTGGGGACCCAAAGACTTCATTTCTTCCTCGAAAAGATAGTCCCCGTTCAGCGATTGTGGTGATGACAGCAACAACACGTTGCAAGATGGCTTTCCAGTACTGACGTTCTTCATTAACTTGTGATTCCAGTTCATGAGTTAAGCCAAAACCATGTCTTCGGTTTAAATATGACAACATACAATCTCTGTGAACTGAACTGTTCTCATGTTTATGGATCATATTTGAGTTGCTCCAATCGCTAAATCCATCCGTAGCAAATCGAGAATTAAACGATTTAGGACTGAATAATTTGCAAACAAAACAATATACAGAGCCAACTGATGGAGAATACAGCAGCCACTCCCTCTTATAATTTTCACCATTAGCTTTGCACCCTAGGAATATATTCTGGCTACAGAACCTTGTTTGTTTACCACCCAGGAATTTTCGACACGAATTTTCAAATGGTCCACTGTGATGCTGACAATCACTTGGCCCTCTCTCGATCCAATAATTTATATCATTAGAAGAAAAATTATTCCACAAAGCAGGATCTGTATTTCTATTATTTAAGGGGTCTGCAGATGTGATCATTTCAGATTCTAAAATAGTTTCACTTTCTACACCACTGTTTATTTTTTTACTACAGCAAGGAATGGATGCGGCATTTGGAACAAAGTCTGTTACGATCGTACTGCTATTAGTAATTTCAGCACTAGTATTACTACAAAGATTTGCACCCATTAAACTCCAGTGTTCAATGGAGGAAGTCTCTTCTGATTCATTAAATTTTAAAGAGGAAGTTAATTTCGGAATTGTCTTTAGGGACTCACAGATCCTTTTCTTTTTATCTTCTGTGAGCTTTCGTTTTTGTGCTCCACTTAGTTGTTGCCGTTCCATTTTACCTGGATATAGAATTATGTCACTTTTTAAATTTGGTTCTACCGTAGCAAATAAATCTGAATAACTGAAAATACAGAAAATTTACAAAACAAGTAAAATTTATAAAATAAAACTTACATTTGAATTTAGACATTAACACACAAGTTTGAATTTGAAAATTAGTAAGTAAAAAAAAACTGATTTGGAACACATAATTTTTGTTCTTCAGGTCTGAGACAGTCAAAAGAAATAGTACTTACAAGGCAGTCAGAAATAATTTCACTCGTTTGTCATACGATGTTTGTCGGCGGGCTCTTTGCAGATCTCCACAAGTGTTTCTCGTCTTGAACTTAAAAAATTACACACTCACTTTCTGTCCTTTGATGCTGCGTCTTCACAGTTCACTGGACTACTGCTGATATCCAATGTGGGTGAGAGTGATTGCAAAGAGCATGATACAAATACAAGGGTATGTTCAATCTGAAGATGCATTTTGGTTCGCTTTGCACAGGACAGGACCAAATACATCACGACTCACATGATTATAGCGCCACCGGCACGTTCTTAGCGGGTTAACGAGAGGAAACTGAACCTGAGGGTTATACCCGACCGGTTCGAAATAAAAAGGAAATTATTATTGTTATCGTAGACAAAATTTATAAAATGGTATCAATATCATTTAGTGAAAATGTCACTTCGAGGACTAAGGTGTGCCTGACCCAAGCCATGGTATTTTCAATCGCCTCATACGTATACAGAAGCTGGACAATGAATAAGGAAGACCAAAGAATTGATGCCTTTGAATTATGGTGCTGGCGAAGACTACTGAATATACCATGGACGAACAAATCTACCTTGGAAGAAATACAGCCAGAACACTCCTTAGAAGCAAGGATGGTGAGACTCTGTCTCACACACTTTGCACATGTTATCAGGAGGGACGAGTCCCCGGAGAAGGATCATGCCTGGTAGAGGGTCAGCAAGAAAGAGGAAAACCCTCAACGAGATGCAATGACACAGTGGCTCCAACAATGGGCTGAAGCGCAACGACTGTGAGGATGACACAGGACCGGGCAGTGTTTCGTTCTGTGGTACATAGTGTCGTTATGAGTCAGAAGCAACTCCACAGCACCTAACAACACAAAATGTACAAAACAGTATCAATTTCATTTAGTGTCCTGCCAGTTCCCTTCCATTGCGGCACTCACTTTTCCTTGTGTCCTGTCTGCTTGGCATCTACGGGTCTTTGCTTTGGACAAGTTCATGCACTAGGCACGTGCTTACCTTGCTTATCGGGTAACCTGTCCCTTCCCATGCCCTGAGGAAGACACCTCTGATCTGTTCTGTCCCCACACCTCACGTCTGCTTCCCCATCCAACTTCCCTGAAGCCTCCAGTTTTGCCTGTGCTTTAGAGTCACAATGCCTATCTCCTGCTCACTCTGTAATTTGGGAAGTGACTTCACCAGAACCTTCTATGCAACAGGGGAATGGCTGGGTGTCTGCCTCTCATCAGGACCCTGGGAGGATCCATCTAATACTTCAACACGGCAAGAGTTCCATGAGTATGCACTACTGTTTAACAACTGCCACGCCTAAGTTCTGTAGACATACGCGATGTCCAAGGAGCCCTGGTGGCAATCGTTAAGCACTCACCTGCAAACTGAAAGCCTGGCAGTTCAAACCTGCCTAGCAGCTCCATGGGAGAAAAGGCCCAGTGATATGCTCCCATAAAGATCAGAGCCTAGGAAGCCACGTGGGGCAGTTTTACTCTGTCCCATCGGGTCACTACGGGTCAGAATCGACTCAATGGCACCAAACAACAAAAACACACTGCCCCCGAAGGCAGCCACTATTTACATAAAAAACGTTAGCTCCCAGTCGCATGCGCCACCCGTGGCCAGGGGCTACCGGATTAGACACTGCAAAAGAGAGCACATTTGCAGAAAGTTTCCACTGGACGATGTTCGTTTAGAATCCGTTAACGTGACCAATAACAAATGCCATCCAGCTAATTCCAAATCATGGTGACCCCATGTGTGTCAAGAGTAGAACCGCGGACCACAGTTTTCAGTGGCTGACTTTGCAGAAGTAGACTGCGAGGCCTTTCACCCAAGGCCTCTGGGTGGACCTGAACGGCAAACCTTTCAGTTAACAGCCAGAGCTGTTAGCACCACCCAGGTACTTCTAGAA